>NC_034592.1:45337455-45348314 GCF_900095145.1 Mus pahari | reverse complement strand
AGTGGGAATAGAGGCTCCTTGGTCTTCCAAACTCTATATGACCTAGCACAAGGCAAGGCCTGGGCCAAGTAGTGGGAGTGGGTGGGTAGGGGAACAGAGATGGGGGGAGGGGTATGGGAAACTTTCGTGATAGCATTTGAAATGTAAATAAAGAAAATAATAATAATAAAAAAAAATAAAAAGACAAAAATAAATAAATAAAATGGTGGCAGAGAAATCTGAGCTCAGCTGGATTTTAGCCAGGCTTTTCTGTATCTCACTGGTTACTGTAATCACTGTAAATTGTCTCTTATTTTCCTGTTGCGCTCTTGTCTGTGTACTCGAGTGTGTGTGTGTGTGTGTGTGTGTGTGTGTGTGTGTGTGTGTTAATTATGGCCCATCTACCTGTCCTGTGTCGTCTCTTTTCAAAAGGGTTAAATATAGACAAGAGTTGTTGGAGAAGCGTTTGATGGAGAGAAAAAAAATGGCCCTTCAAGAAGTCCAGGAAGAAGAGGAGAGAGAGAGGCGGCTGGAAGTCCTACGAAAGAAGGTGTTTTCAATTTGGAAATTTTCATTTGTTTTTTTTTTTAAATGTTTCTAAGTGTGCTAATGATATTATTACTGGGACTTAGATCACAATATCTGTTATACAAAATGTGACTTTTCCAAACTAAGACATTGTTTTCATTCCCAGGAGCCAGTGAGGTTTATGTTGAACCTGGTCCAGTTTCTTGATATATTTAAAGACGTTTATCAGCAGCATTTAAAAAGCTCTCTCCCCAGATTTAAGTGTGTCCATATCTCCTCCAGTTCATTATCCAAACAGTATCTGTTTGCATCAGTGAAACTCTTGTTTCCAGTCAAAGGACTTCCCTGTCCTCAAAAATGTGGTAGAGCAAGATAATCCACTCTCAAGTGGGAACCTTTGCTTGGAAAAATCCCACAGTCAACAAACCGGCTTAAGCATCACTTTACAAATACCCCCTTTGTACAGCATTAACAGCCTCCATGGCCTTGCCTAAGGAAGGGAGGCAAAGTAGATAAAAGTAGACATTGCATGGCAAATTTTCTTAAGAAAATGAGAAATGAGATAGTCCCTCTGGTAATTTTTCTCAACTTTGACCCCAGCGATTTGTTCAACTGATAACCGCACAGCCTAACCAATGGGAAGTGGCTGTGTAGTCCCCTTTCTGAGTGAGTAGAGGTTGTACAAGCCTTGGCCTTGATTGTCCTTCAACACTGGAACAGCTGGGTAAGCAGTCAACGCCAGGGAAAACTAGAATCATTCACTTAACCTGCCTTGGCTCTGATTCCTCATCTGGAAAATGGGAATACTAAAGCCAGTACCTGCCCCATAGGTTTGCGGGAACTGGAGTTCAAATTTGTGAGTGCTTACTAAGTACAAAGCCCTATTCCAATGCTCTCGGGTGAAACTTGGCTTGATTCTTCAGTATCCCTTTGAAGTGGGTATTATTAACAGCCCTGTGTTGTAAAAGCAGAAACCAAGAGATCAGGTGCCTTTTCCAGGGTCCCAGAGCTAGTAAGTGTCCAATAGGACTCCTATGAGACAGCTCTCACATCCTTCTCTTCGATAAAATAGGCTGTAGAGATGAATTTGAAGCATAAGAATATAAAGTCTGTTTATTCTATATCTGAAAAAAAATCAAATTATTCAGTCATTAGCAAAGAATGACGCACTCTGACTTTGTGGAGGCAGACTTATTGTCACAATCACGGAAGACATTCTTGTTTGGAATGTAACTGGTTGCTACAGAATCCATGTGACTGGAACTCCTTCTACCCAGAAGTCCTTTGAAAGATGACATCCTCTGCTCTCAGCGCATGGAATCAGTGTTGAGAACTGTATTAGATGGCGTTTGAGCTAGGAAACCTATAATTAAATGACAGTTGACCCCAGTCATTTTATTACAGTTCTGAAATGGTATTAAAATGCCATTTACTTCATGCAAATTCTTGACTTTCGGAATTAATAGGCAAGTGTTGGTAATGGTGCATCTGATTGACAAAACTAGTGGCTTCTTCTCAATAAGATTTGGGTCAGAATAGTACTATGTAGAACAAAGACCTCGTGTTAAAGGACTCTAGTTTTATAGTGAAAAGGCAACTCACTGTCTGTAGCAATCCTAAGGCATCTACTCACCTAGTACAATGGAAGTGCTCCCAGCTTGTTCAGCAGTGACTGTGATCCACTTCACTAGAAAGCCTCATGCTGATACTCATAACCATAGACTGATAGCTGCTGAAAAATGAATTTTTGTTGCTATTTGTCATTTCCAGGTGGTTTTCAGTGTAAGACGGCCTTTCACTTTTATCACACAGATGAATTTGTATCTGAAATCAATCATAATTGTGACTACTTAATCATTAACAGACAAGTATAATCTTTAATGTTTTGTTTGACTTGGGTTTTAACTCCTTTGTAAGTGACTGGGACAGGCCTGGGTTTAATATTCCTTTGGTCTTTCCTCTACAGCTTTAGACTTAATACGCGTATTTTTAAATTTATTTATTTATTTATTTATTATTTTCTTTATTTACATTTCAAATGCTAGCCCGAAAGTTCCCTATACCCCCCCCCCCCCCTCTGCTCCCCTACCCACCCACTCCCACTACTTGGACCTGGCCTTCCCCTGTGCTGGGTCATATAAAGTTTACAAGACCAAGGGGCCTCTCTTCCCAATGGTGGCTAATTAGGCCATCTTCTGCTACATATGCAGCTAGAGACACAAGCTCAGGGGGTACTGGTTAGTTCATATTGTTGTTGCACCTACAGGGTTGCAGACCCCTTCAGCTCCTTGGGTACTTTCTCTAGCTCCTCCATTGGGGGCCCTGTGCTCCATCCAATAGCTGACTGTGAGCATCCACTTCTGTGTTTGCCAGGCACTGCCATAGCATCACATGAGGCCCCTATATCAGGGTCCCTTCAGCAGAATCTTGCTGGCATGTGCATTAGTATCTGGGTTTGGTGGCTGATGATAGGATGGATCCCTGGGTGGGGTAGTCTCTGGATAGTCCATCCTTTCATCTTAGCTCTAAATTTTGTCTCTGTACCTATATCCTTTCATGGGTATTTTGTTCCTTATTCTAAGGAGGAATGAAGTATCCACACGATGGTTTTCCTTCTTGGTTTTCTTGTGTTTTGCAAAATGTATCTTGGGTATTCTAAGTTTCTGGGCTAATATCTGCTTATCAGTGAGTGCATATCTAGTGACTTCTTTTGTGATTGGGTTATCTCACTAAGGATGATATCCTCCAGATACATCCATTTGCCCAAGAATTTCATAAATTCGTTGTTTTTAATAGCTGAGTAGTACTCCATTGTGTAAATGTACCACATTTTCTGTATCCATTCCTCTCTTGAGGGACATCTGGGTTCTTTCCAGCTTCTGGCTATTATAAATAAGGCTGCTATGAACATAGTGGAGCGTGTGTCCTTATTACCAGTTGGAAGATCTTCTGGGTATATGCCCAGAAGAGGTATTGCTGGGTCCTCCGGTAGTACTATGTCCAATTTTCTGAGGAACCGCCAGACTGATTTCCAGAGTGGTTGTACAAGCTTGCAATCCCACCAGCAATGGAGGAGTGTTCCTCTTTCTCCACAACCTCGCCAGCATCTGCTGTCACTTGAATTTTTAATCTTAGCCATTCTGACTGGTGTAAGATGTAATCTCAGGGTTGTTTTGATTTGCATTTCCCTGATGACTAAGGATGTTGAACTTTTTTTCAGGGGTTTCTCAGCCATTCGGTATTCCTCAGTTGAGAATTCTTTGTTTAGCTTTGTTAATACAAGTTTTTTAATGACCACTAAACAAACCCATAATCTTACCCAGAAGCATCTAGCTCGTACCCCCTCCTGAGTGGCTATGCTTTCTCTTCCCTCAGGTTGCTGTTGCTGTCCAGTCTGATCCAGTTAGAATGATGTCAGAGACACTGGCCTGGAAAGCTAGGACAGGCACTGAAAGTGAGGAAGAATTCATCCTTCAAAAGCCGCTCTTCACACTGACTACATACAGTGAGCAACAGGTACTTACGGGAATCGCATTGCTGATGCAAAGTCTGTGCTGAGAAAAGTAAGGGTTGCTCAAGTGTGTGCTTCGAGTTACAAATTGCTTTTAATATTTACCCAGAAATACCCTATGTATTAGCATATTTCTTCTTTGTAAATAATAACACATAATTGCTGTATGAACCTCAAATATTATAAAAACGTGACATAAAACAGAACAGTTTAAAATCGTATCCGTCACTGAAAAAGGGTTTGTAACATTTTATTCAAAAGTCAATCGTTACCAAAAAGGTCTTTGGTATTTCTCAAAGGTTCAAAGATTTCTCTGTTGTATTGAGTTTATATTCTAAATTCGCGGCATAGATCCTATTAAATAAGCAAGTCATGAGACTGACAGGCAGTACTGAAGACAGCTATCACAAATTTTGTTCTCAGAGCTAAGGATAAAGCATTTTCTGTGGAACAACCATGGAGGGATCGTGGAGCTGTTTGCAGAAGTTTAGGATGTGTGTTGGTTGTGGCTGGAACTGAGAAGAGACATTTAAAAGAAATTTTAGCAGAGAAGGGTAGGAAAAGAAGACGTATGAATGAATGGGTATCACCCAACTTAAGGGAGTAAGCAGTCATGAGTTTTACAGAACTGGGGAGAACACAGCAAAATCTCAAGAAACCTGTTGCCAATGAGTTCAAAGTACCTCTCCTGAGTGCTGCAGACTTAGTGGCAAAGAGTAAGGTCAAATTTTCATTCATTAGTTGTCAGATATTTGTGAAATAGACACTGTATTTTGGATCTGTGCAAGAGTAGCTCTTGGCTCTACCCTAAACGGGCCAGACTGATCCTTCCTGGAAGAAGGGACTCTCTAGGCCAAGAAGGGAAGTATTATATTCAGAAGTAATGCACAGTGTGAGACCAATTCTCTGCTGGATGTGGGGAGAAAAGGGAGAGCTCTGCCCTGGCGTTAGAGAGAAGGCGCTTCTGAGCATGAGCAGAGAGGATCTGGGCCAGTTGTTGCTAAACCCATTCAAGATGCTTTACAGCTTAAAGGGAAGAGAGGCTGATGTGCACAGGGAGAATTACTTTCAGGACTGTGTATAGGTTTCTCTCTAGAACCAGCTGCGTTAGTACAGAGGCAGCTTGGACGCTACACAGGCTAAACTCAGAGGAAGGGAAAGTCCTAAGGCTCTGGGCCAAGCTATCAGGGGTTTCCCAGGCAGAAAAGATCCAGAGAAGGCCCTTCCTTGAATGTCTTCGCTGTGAGACAGAGGCACGGGCACAAGATAAGTGCTAAAATGAGAGCAGAACCTTGGGCTAGGGCCCAGCTGTGATGCACAGGAAGCCTTTCTCCTCAGACATCTGACTTTGATGCCATGACTAGACATGCTATTTTAAAGCAGGTAAGTTAAATGATGACATTTGTATTTTATCCTCGGATCTTGAATGGAAAATAGACGAATGTTGGGGCAGAGGAGTGGAAGTGGTGTTGAAAGAGTCATGCGCAGCTCCGACTGAAGAGATGGAGGGGATGAAGAGAGAGAGGACAATTCCAAGCCAGACAAGTACCGCAGTTGTGCATTGTGGATTCAAATCCACACTCCAGATTTACTGGCTGTGTGGGCTCGCCAAAGCTATTAGCATCTTTATGTTTGTTTTCTTCATCTTTGAAATAATTACTTGCAAAGTTCTTCTGGGGGTTAGAAATAATAAATATCGACTGTCTAGGATATCGCCTGGTATTCAGCAGGGATTCAACAAATTATTGCCATTTTGTGGCTCTGTCCGTTAACCATATAAGAACTCATAGGAAAAACAGGCCCGGGGAGGAGATGTGTTTTGTCCGTGTAGCGTTTAGGGTGAGGAGGTCTAAAGCATCCTTTCAAGAAACTGATTACTGGCCTATGGGGAGGAAAAACTTCTCTCTTCACTTTATACTCAAAAGAATTAGATAATAATAATAATAATAAAGTTTAAGGCTCCACAGCCCTGGTGCTGGAGAAGGAGGTGACTCCCAGAGAGAATTCGGGAGTAGACAGCATACAAATTGCAGAGGGAGTGGGAGTCCTTGAAAGTGGGTCAGAATATATGGAGACAGAGGAGAAGCCTGGGTCCTAGGCTCAAACGGTTGTTTCTCAGACAGGGACCTTTGGGTTATGCTGGCCTCGCACTCCTCGCCACGCCAGCCCTGTGTCCAATGGGTTGTCATTGAGTCCTCCCTCCAGACTATGTCTGACAGTTAGGTCGTCTCTACTTCCAGACAGGTTTAGGTATTTATTACTTCATGTCTAGACAGTCCCATAGCCTCCTGACCTCCTCCTCCCTCTATCTTTATTTATTTTTCCCTACCACTTTAATTTATTCTGACTTTATGATCAGATTCATCTTATGCTGCCACAGTTGGATGCTAAAAGCAGAAACAAACACCGTGGTGCTTGCTAGCACAGCCTTCAAGGCTAGGAGATCCAAGCCCCAGTGGGAGTGTCCTTTCTTCACCAAGCTCCTCAGTGGTACAGTCTTTGGCCCAAACTCCCCTCATCCTAAAGTTGACCTGCTTCACCTCAGTTTCTGAATGCGAAGCCTTCCTGTCTGATTAGACCTCTCTTCCTCCCTCGCTGTCTACTGGAAGATTAGGTCAGACTTCAAGGTTGCCCTGGTTGTTTCTTACCTGAGAGCATCCTCATGCCAGAAATACCACACACCTCCACGTTTCTCTACATGAGACAGAGCCACACGTTAGTTATCTGCGAACCTCCTATTGTTCCCATTCAGTTAGGAACTCATGGAGCCAGCTCTTTCCAGATGCTTTTGGCTGTATCTATTAGGGAGTTGTATGATGTCAAACTCAGGTAAAATTTCCATATGTGGTTATCTCTTATCATGACAAAGAATGTGTTGACATTTGAGATTCATAGGAAAGGGACTACCGGCCAGTCAAGTATAAATGAGAACAGAAGCTGGGGTATCTGTTTGTCTACTCCTACTTAGCATGGGA
Source organism: Mus pahari (assembly GCF_900095145.1). Lineage (NCBI taxonomy): Eukaryota > Metazoa > Chordata > Mammalia > Rodentia > Muridae > Mus > Mus pahari. The sequence goes on along the minus strand of NC_034592.1, from coordinate 45,341,321 downwards.
TGGGTGGGTGTCTTAGTCAGGGTCTCTATTCCTGCACAAACATCATGACCAAGAAGCAGTTGGGGAGGAAAGGGTTTATTGGGCTTACACTTCCACATTGCTGTTCATCACCAAGGAAGTGAGGACTGGAACTCAAGCAGGTCAGGAAACAGGAGCTGATGCAGAGGCCATGGAGGGATGTTCCTTACTGTCTTGCTTTCACTGGCTTGCTCAGCCTGCTCTCTTATAGAACCCAAGACTACCAGCCCAGAGATGGCACCACCCACAAGGGGACCTCCCCCCTTGATCACTAATTGAGAAAATGCCTTACAGCTGGATCTCATGGAGGCATTTTCCCAACTGAAGCTCCTTTCTCTGTGATAACTCCAGCTGTGTCAAGTTGACACAAAACTAACCAGTACAGTGGGGCATTTTCCAGTTCTGTTTGAAATAGAAATCCAGCCTCAGATTCTCTTTTTCAAGGAGTGAGCATGCATTTATGTGTAATTTGCACATTACTAAATGATAGCAAAGTTAAAGTGGCTGTTAGAAGATACTCAGGGGGCTGGAGAGATGACTGAGCAGTTAAGTGCACTTGGGATCTTTCAAGGGGCCTGGATTCAGCTCCCAAGAGCCACCTCACAACTCACTACTTCCCACCTCGCAACTCATATCTTCCCGTGACTCCTGATCTGGGTTAATTCCCAATTAACCAAGATCACGGGGCTTCTGTTACCTGTGCCATGTTAGTTTGGATAGATAAATAAATATTGCAAGAATTATTGATTCCATAGCTACATTCTTTCTCTTTGTTATTTTACAATTTGATTTTTGATATTCAGGATTCATTAACTAACTTACCACACCTTCTCCTAGCCACTGTGAGCACTACACACCACATGGTACATACACATGCAGGCAGTCATACACTCATACAATTAAAAATATGTCTTTCTTAAATAATAGTGCCTTAAAAATATATTCTAAAGATTGATCTTATTTATTAAAGTAGATTTATTTTATGATCCTTTATCTATATGATTCTAGCCAGCAATAAATAACCATTAATTGTACTGGAAGTAAGGTTCTTTTATTCCATCTTTAATAATTTTTATATATTGTATTGAGTGATGTTGGAAATAATACACTGGAAAGTGATAGTGTGAGAAATAGCTTGGACATTTTCAGTAAAAACTCTGCAGTCACAGAACTAAGAAGCTTCACTACCATCTAACCATCCACCTTTAAACATTATGCACCTGGGAAAACAAACCTGAACGAGAAGATGTGCTTCAGCTAAACGAGTTATTGTTTACTTAACCCCCCCTTTTTTTGTCTACAGATAATTTCCGATCCTCGACTTCGATTTGAGTTAGCACTCCGCGAAGCTGGACTCCATAAAACACAGTATGCCAAAGAGATGTTACCAACAATTGGTCCTCAGAAGCCTCCAAGGAAGGACACAGAGTCGACCGTGTTCAAGGTCTAGAGGGTGCATGAGAATGAACACTGTGTGAGCATGGATAATGATGAGCACTGCTTCTAAATGCTTAAAAAAGCACCCGCCCACAGAAATCACAGCATTTATTAAACAATGTTCCCTTTTTATCTTCAAAGTTTTGTTCGCCATTGCTTTTTCTTTAAATCACATGTATTATTACCAAATTTACCAAAATTATGAGATTTCGATATATATGTTGTCATTTGGCAGGCTGTTATTTTTTTTTTTCCTATAAAAAGGAGCTGAAAATAACCATTTTCAAGAGTTGTCTCCTCCACAGGTACATGAATTTCAGCTTGTTACCTCAGTATTTGATTTTTAATTATGGAAGCATCATTATCATTAACACTTCTATTGTTTATTGGTTATTCTAAGAGGAGATTCAACCTTTCTCTAAATTTAGAAATCAGTTTGGTACATCATGATTATCGCAAACCAATTACCTGAACAATCTCAGTTTGCAACTCTGGCCTTAAAAGAAATTAGACATAGCGTCACCATCACGGGAATACCTGGGTTTTGTTTGTTTGTTTGTTTTTTACTGAGAAGATATGGCAGTGTGGTTGTTTAGAAGGAAAAACTGAAATTTTATGATACTTGAAATGTTATTAAAAGTTCCTAATTATCTCAGAAATACCTAGATGAATTTCTTGAAAAGGAGTATCTCAAATAAAGCTTGCTTATAAATTTTTGGCTATCTCCAAAAGGAAGCAAGAAAAAATTTCAGTAAGAAAATATGTTCTTAAAACTTCTAGGTGGCTAATCACAATAAGGAGACTGATGGCTTTTTTTTTCTTTATTTTTTCTTTGCTGCCATTTCCTGTATTTCCTGTCCACACTGAGACCCCCAGAGGTGTCTAGGTAGTTCTGAGAATGCTCTGAAAACCACAAAACCCAGGGCTGAGGATGGAGCTCAGCTAGGACACTTACCTAGAAAGCCCAATGCCCTGACTCTCATCCCCAGCGTCCTATAAGCTGGATGTGGTGGGGCACACTTACAAGTCTAGCACTTGGGAGATGGGAAGCAAGAGCATCAGAGGTCAAGGTCATCCTTGGCTATCTAGTCAGTTTACAGCCAGTCTGCAATATAGGAGACCCTGCTGAACAAAAGAGAGAAAGATAGGAGAGAACAGACAAGGAGAGATGAAGGGAGTGGGAAGATATACAAGGACATCACAGAAAACAGGCTGAGTGGGGCTTGCCAGGACCTCCCGCAGCATGACAAGTGTAAATCAAATCAGCCCAGGCTGTAGAATACACTGGCTTCTATATAAGAGTTCTACGGAGTGGGTGGGTGGAGATCTTATCCACATCCCAGGATTCCTCCCATTGCTTTTCTACTCCAGCTCTTTACAGCACTATAGTGTCTCATCAAAGAATGGAGAAGTCTTTAAGAAGAGGTGGAGAGTGGTGGGCATGGATTTGTTTTGGGGTTCTTTCTAGAGGTCAAAGTGTTATTTTATAGGGCCCTGACCATAAACCCATGGAAAACTGCTGTGACAAAAATCTTCGCGTGCAAGCAGCACGATATGGATGCTGCTGACCCTGTGGATCCTTACTGTCCTGGATGTCCACACCAAAGTCATGGGATTGCATTCAAAACTACTGACACATTTGCTCTTTTAAACTCTCTTAAGAGCTAAAGATTTGGGCTGGAGAGATGGATGTCTCAGCAGTTACGAGCACTGGCTGCTCTTCCAGAGGTCCTGAGTTCAATTCCCAGCATCCACATGGTGGCTCACAACCATCTGTAATGGGGATCCGATGCCCTCTTCTGGTGTGTCTGAAGACAGCGACAGTGTACTCACATAAAAATAAATAAATAAATAAATCTTTAAAAAAGAAAATGAACTAAAGACTTGTAGCTGGAACCACCTTGGGCATGTAGCACTGCTGTTCTGAGAGAAAGGGAGGTGTCCTACATTGTGGTCGTGAGGAAAACTGAGTGGAGATATGGACAGCAAAGCAGACTAGCCATTGCCTGTGCCTAGACTCAGTCTCTAACAGTTTTCTTTATTCTTTTAAAGAAGTTGTATTAATAGTAGCTGCTAATCCCTGAGTACACACTGAACGCTTAGCATTAGTATGTGCTATCAAGAAGCTCCTGAGGGAGGGAGGGAGAGAGTGGAGGGAGGGAGGGAGGGAAGAAGGGAGAGGGGGGAGGGAAGAAGGGAGAGGGAGGGAGGGAAGAAGTGAGAGAGGGAGGGAGGGAGAGAGAAAGGATAAACAGGTTATTGGTAGAATATACAAAAATATTTAGTTATATTATGCCAAAATGTAGGAAGTTAATTAATAATAGAAACATTCTTGACTTGAAGAAGAAGAAGAAGAAGAAGAAGAAGAAGAAGAAGAAGAAGAAGAAGAAGAAGAAGAAGAAGAAGAAGAA
>NC_034592.1:45326680-45337380 GCF_900095145.1 Mus pahari | reverse complement strand
AAGAAGAAGAAGAAGAAGCTCCTGTCTCCGTGTGTAGGGGGGAAGAGATGGCTTCACAAAGAAAAACAACCTACATCTCATCAGGAGTAAGCTGGATGGACAGAAAAACTATGGCACATTTGTTTATAAAATTACACATCGCAAAGGAAATGGGGAGAAATGTATCGGTATGGACAGGATATTTACCAAAAGGAGTAAAATGTCATATTTCATCTATCTAAAGAAAAAAATCCTGCCAAGATAATCTGTATTGCTTATGGATACAAGGAAGGCAACAGAATAGAGAAATGAAATGAAATAAAATAAAATAAAATAAAATAAAAAAGTGACTAGGGAGACAGACGGGATTGAAGAGCCACAAGTTCCTGAAGCTGTTGTATTGCTTAACCAGGGATGTTGTTACAGTTGTTCTGATCATTTGGAGTGCATAAATATAGTTTATATAGTTACAGGCCAAATAAATCCCAGAAAAATAAAAAAGCAAATGATTAAAAGCATAATTTATTCATATACATGTACATCAACAATAGACGTTTCAAAAAGTTCTGTAGTAATAGCCCTAATTCGCGTACATTTTGGGGGTAGGAAGACCTGTCACTTCTTGGGAGAATTGCTTTCTTGACATACAGAATTCCCTTAATGTTTTTGTTCCCCAGTATAGTATCCTGTTACACTTTGGTCCTTGCTGGTCTAGTTTTCCTGGATGGCTTAAAAAGGGAAAAACAAAAAAACAAAAAAAAAACCAAACAGGAATATGTACCTAAGAACACCAAGTGCGTGCATGCATGTGTATTGGTTTATAACAATAACAAAAATTTATTTCTTGGTAGTGCTCTAAAACTGATTGAAACTGTCCTGGAGAGATGGCTCAGCTGTTAAGAGCATGTGCTGATCTTCCAGAGGACCCTAGTTTTTGTTCCTTCCTCCCATACCGGGAAGCTCATAACTACCTGTAACACCAGCTCCAGAGGCTCTGATGACATCCTCTTCTAGCCTCTGTAGGCATCTATACTCAAATGCATACACACACATACACAATTTAAAATAAATAAGTATCAAAGAAGGAAGGAAAGAAGGAAGGAAGGAAGGAAGGAAGGAAGGAAGGAAGGAAGGAAGGAAGGAAGGAAGGAAGGAAGGAAAAGAAAGAAAAAAACCACTATCTTTGATCCCATTGTTAGTAATGGTATCCTCAGATTCATCTCTCAATCTTTGAGGGTGACGGGCTGCCTCCATTTGGAAGAAGACTATATTATCTGTCTTGTAGGAAGGCCCTTCCTTCCTCCTGAATCCAGTGTGCGCTCCCTTTTACTTCCTCTTGAGGAGGGTACTGCACTCAGGTTGAGTTTTGAGTTTTCTTCCTACCCAACGCTACAAGAATTCTGTTGTTGCTCATTTTATTTCTTATATCTTTAGGCCTTCCTTGAGTTTACAAATATGTTGGAATAGATCCCAGCATTTGAATGAAGCTCTGTCAACCTCATGTTTTCCCCTAACTACCACTCAGCTACTTCTTGCCACTCAAGGAACACCTTCAAAGAATTGCCTGTAGACACTGGATGCCTCGCCAGTCTCCCCATTACTGTTTCACACTCAGATCCTGTCTTGTGCTGTTCTGGTACTGTTCTTTGCTAGGTCACCCATGAATTCCATGCTTGTAAATGGTGGGCTTAAACCTCTGTCCCACTGACTTGGTGGCAGCTTTTGGTCCAGGTGGCCACAGTCCACCCTGGAACAAGTTCTCCTGGTTTCTGTTACTCTGCCTGTTTCCCTTCCTGCGATGTTGGTGTTGGCTGTGTCTCAGTTTCCTTTGCCATCTCCCCCAGCTCTACGCACGGGAGTATTCTGGGATTGTAGCCTTCAGGCTGATTGTGCTTTACCATGGTCACCCATGGGGACATCTTTAAATCTTATAGGTTTACTTTTCATCGGTTTAGGGGCATCTTTTAGTATATAGTTCTTACCTTCTCCGTTTGTTCATCCCTTGGATTATATTTATTGGAGCACAATCATTTACACCTATTAGCACTTCCTATGGCACACTTTGTGCCTCGGGTTCCTAGCTCCTCTTCCACCTCTGTCCTTTGCATACATATGAGCTGATACCTGAGTCTTTATCGGATACTATTCTGATTCTTCTCTATTCTTCCCTCCAACATACTTCCTTTGGCTGCATAATCTCCCCCATCCATTGGTGGGTTGGGCATTTGGATGCTTTGGGGAAATTTTTTACTATTGCTAATTCTCTGTGCTTAGAACCATTAATTAAGAAGCACATGGGTGATGTACTGTAGGGATTAGTTTCTGTCCACCCAACACAAATCTAGACACACCAGGGAAGAAGGAACCTCAAAACTGAGAAATGGCCTCCATCAGATTGGCCTCTGGGTATGTCTGTGGGGCATTTTATTGATTGCTAGCTGAAGTAGAAGGGTCCCTATCCACAGTGGACAATGTGCAGTAAGAAAGGTAACTGAGCAGGCCAGGGGGACCATGCCAGTGAACAAGCATACCTCAGTGGCTTCTGCTTCAGCCAGAAGCCTTGAGTTCCTGGCTGAAAGTCTGTGACCTGTAAGATGATATAAACTCTCTTCCCAAGTTGCTTTTGGTTACAATGGCAGAAAGCATGCTGGGACACATACACAATATAAGCAGGCCTCATTCCTCTATTGCTGAGAACCTTAGATGAAGAAAAGTTTTTTCCCTCTCCTTATGTTTGGTAATGCAAGAGATGAGCAGTTTGTTTGCTTCTTAACAATTTTTTTTAAAAAGTAATGAATTGGTTTTCTGGCAGCCTCCAAAGATGATTGATTTCATTGTATCTTCATGGTCATGGATTTTAATATGTTTAGTCTCATAATCTATTGAAGAGTCATTCTTTTTCATGTTCCAATTATCTCCTTCTTGCCCAGTGGCTCAGGAATTCTGACTAAACAATCTCATAGACTCAATACCCCATGCTGTTCCAGTTTCTAGTGCTCTGTACAAAAAGCTGTGCTCAAAACTGGTTGCTTTTTAATCTTCCATCACCCCATGGTTTGATTTGCTACCGACTCTAGCATCTGTATTAATCCCTTATCACTCTTATAGCAACTTACCATAAAGTTACAGGCTCCTGCACTTATGGTACAGTCAGTTTTAGATCTCTGACATCAGAATTGTATCTGCAATCTAAAATCAGGCTGTGAGCAGGGCAATGCTGTTCTCTGGGGCTCGAGACAGAATCTGTCATTTTGAGTTTCTAGAGCCTGCTCATCACCCTTAGTTTGGGGTCCTCTTCATTTGTCTTCAGACCAGAGGTGACAGGTGTATCTTCTGCCTCGTTCCCTTCCACTAGTAAGGATTCTTGCAGTGACTAGGAGCTCACACTAGTGTGGATAACCTCTTTACTTTAAAGCCATGTGATTGGTAATCCTGCTGTCATTTGCTGTGAAACTCAGTCACAGATCACAGGGAGACAGGATGGTGGGAGAGATTTTCTGCCAGCCACAAGGTGTTTGACGCAGTGCAGTCAGTTGCTAGTTGAGGTCATCGTTATCTCAAAGCTCAGCTTGGCTTGATGGTCAAGGAGATCCCTGCCACCACTGGCAGAAGGTGCTGTCTGTTGGCTAGGAGCTCATCTGAGCCGGACACCGGGTCAGACACATGTGCTCTCCATACGTGCTGCGTTGCCAGAGGAAGCAGAGACACAAGCATGTTAAAGTTCTGAAACCTGTGAGGTGCTGCTGGAACTGGCCCGATGTCTGTCTGCATTCCTCAAAGTCACCCCAGTGCTCTCCCAGATGCAAAGGGCTGAGAAATGAGCTCCCCTTATCCATGACATATGGCCATGGCTGGCTTCCACTATAGAAGAGGTATGTGAATTACAAGATATTTTACCACTATGTTTCAACATTTTGTCACATTTGTCCCCGGGCAAGGCTCTTTTACACTCTCTTCTAACCTAGAATCAGAGTTTTCTCTAACAAGCTCAGTGTTTCCTTGGTAGGGATAGTATGGCAGCACCTGAGCTACTGTTCTAGGCCCTTTCTATGAGCACTGCTAGACTACATAGTCATGTGCAAGCATGTACTTCCATATATGCATACACATATGCGCTAAACAGGCCCATAAGATCACATATATTACTAATCCATTCTGTAATTATTTCTCATTTAAATCCCATGGTGGGTTGCTTCAAGTCTTCCACTTTCAAATGTATTTTCTTTTTTTTTCCTTATGGAGGATTCAGATGTTCATTGACAAGAAGTCCAAATATGACATCATTCCTCATTGTATTATCCCACACTCTATGCACATAACAGACAAAATAAAATGCCAATGACAGCCACAAATTCTTCAGCTGTGTACATCATACTCTTTCTTCTTTTGTTATACATCCATTATATTTTTATGCTAGAAATTATGTAAATCTTATACAACTCTCCATTAGCTCCTAAGTTCTTTTCTAAAATTTCGTCCTTTGCAAATTCACTTGTAAATACAATGGTATATATCATATATCCCCCCATTTCCTTCTCCAGCTCTACGTCTAATTCTTCCAGCCCCACATACTTCATCCAACTTCATGTCCTCTCTTTTTATTAAATAATCTACTAAGGGACAGTTCTGGCTGTCTCAGAACTGGCTGTACTTCCATAGAACCCAGATTGAAACCTAACTTCTGCTTAGCAGTTCACAAGTGTCTGTCTGTAACTCCAGTTTAAGGGGCTATCTCTCTGATTCCCTCTTCTGGCTTTTGAGGGCACCAGGTACACAAGTGGTGCACAGATACACATGCAGGCAAAACATCCATACACATCAAATACGATTTTAAAAAATTATAAAAAATAACTCATTAAGTCCAATTCACGTTGACCGTATATGTGAGTGAGAAGTCCTCCACCCTCATCTCATTTTATAAGTCAGCGTGTTTTGCTGATGTCAATGGGCACCATATTAGCGTTCCATTTGTCATTCTGGTGGGCCGTGTCCCAGTTTAGGAAAGATTCCTTAGGAAAGATTGCTTGTGGAAACTGTGTTTTGACTGTGTTAATAACTTGAGGTTGGAGGCCTTTATAGTTGCAAATAGGTTTTCCCAGGGAATAAAATGCCATATTTACATTTTCTTCCCTTAGCATAAATGTCAGGAGACGGGTTGTAAACGGTTTTCTTTCCCTGACAATTTCCATCATCATTTTTTTGCCTGACTGCACAAAGCTTTCCCCTGCTTTCCTTATGATGTAATAGCTACTGGATTCCTGCTGATGCCAGGACCTTGGTGGCCACAGTCAGCAAAAGCAGTTCCCTCTTATGACACAGATTCAAATGTATTCCAGGGAGTGTTTATAAATTATACTTTTTAGTATTTATTGTATTAGTAAAATTTTTGTTTTCACCCCTCGGGGCCTCTTACTATGCTATTCTGACCACTTTTCTCGCTGTCTCCTCAGTCCTTTGATCTCATTTCTTGATGTATATTCAAGTTTAAAAAACTTCTTGCTTGGAAATAGTTTCAACACTACAGATAAAGCTAAAAACCAAAACATAATGCCTTTAGCTAGTCACACACTGTTTTAAATTCAAGGTGATTTATCATTTTTGTGTTCTTATTACACCCACATGTGGGCACACATATCTACACATATCCACACATATCCACATACATCCTCACATACATAAAGACATACATACACATACTCATGTGCACACATTCTATTCTCCTTGTCAGTTTTTCTCTGTCTCTATCTCTCTCTTACACACATGAATGTGTGTGCATGTGCACACACACATACACACACACACACACACTTTTTTTTCCTTACCATTTGAGAGAAAGTTGTCCTATAAGCCTGTGCCTGCTTACTAAAGGTAAGAATGCTAGCTTTTCTAAGCACAAAAGAACCAAATCCAGTAAAGTGTATCACTGTTATAACACCTTCCATTCTCGTCTCCATGTCGCTGCTTTATCCTCGGATCCGTTTACAGCTTTTGGAGCATCTTCCCTCACATCAGGACCCAGTCAGAAATTGGCCATTGATTTTCATTGTTGGCTCTTTTAAATTCCTTTTAATCTGGTCTATCTCAGTAGCTTTGTTTATTTTTTTTAGGATATTGGCTTTTTATTTGTGGTAAATATACATAATGTAAAGGTGACTGCGTTCGCAGATTGTAAAGTGCACTCGAGTGGCCCTGGGTTCCTTCATATTATTGCTCCAACACTGCCGCCTTTCCTCTCTAGAACTGTCACTTCATCCTGAAACTCTGTACACACTAACCAAACCCACCTTCCTACCTCCTTCAGCCACTGGCAGCCCCTCCTCTAATCTCTATCCTCGTGGATTTACGTACTGTAAGTACATCAGGTAAGTAGAACTATGCATAATTTAGTTGTGGGAGGAAGGTATTTGGCTGGCTTTAGTCATTACAATGCTTTCATGGTTTATCTGTATAATTCATGAATCAGAATTTTATTCTTTTTAAAGGCTGAATAATATTTCGTTGTGTGTATAATTTGTATAGAGCTATTATAAATATTGATGGATAGCTGGTTTAGATCTCTGCTTTCAATTCATTTGAGGGCTACAGATAGATGATGTAATACTTCTGCATTTAATGTTAGAGGAATTTACCTGCCTCCTTCCCACAATGCCCTCACCATTTACACTCCCAGCAGGGATATGCAGATGCTCCAATTTCTCCACATGATTTGCAGCACATGTTATTCTACCCCCATCCCCCTTTTATACAGTAGCCACCCCAGTGGGTGTTCTTTGGTGTGTGGGTGGTTCATTATGATTTCAGCTTGCATTTCTCTGACAACCAGCCATCTTTCAGTATGTCTTGCCCATTTGTAAGTCTTCTTTGAATAAATACATATTCAAGTCACCTGCATGTTTTTGAGGTGGGTTACTTGTTTGTCATTATTGTCCTTAAGTAGTAGGAGATATTTCCATATTCTGGACATGAATCCTTTATTAAATAAACGGTCTGCAAATATTTTTCTCCAGTTCCTCGGAGTTTAGATTTTTACCCTGTTGATGTTATAATACTCCTTCCCTCCCTCTCTCTGCCCCACTCTCCCTTCCTTCCTCCCTGCCCCTCCCTCCCTCCCCTTTTATTGCTTATGCTTTTTGTGCCACATGCAAGAAATCTTTACCAAATTCAATGCCACGATGCTTTCCCCTGTTTTCTTCTACGGGTTTTATAGTTTTAGCTTGTTTGTATCTTTACTCCATTTAGAATAGGGATCTTACATGCTGTAAGACAAGAGGGCACAGTTTAACATGTGATGATCCAGTTTCCCCAGAATTGATTGTTGAAAACATTGTCCTTATTTCACTGATTTGTCTTAGCTCCCTTGTAAAAGTCACTTGAGCAGACACATGAGGAAGATTTTTTTTTCTCTCCAGGCTAATTCCCTATTCTGTTTCACTTGTCTCATGTGTCTGTCTCGTGAGCAATAGACACGCCAACATCATACTGTTTGAGTGCTGTAACTTTGTGCTGTGTTTTGGGATCAGGATATGTGAGACCTTCCAACTTGTTCATTTTAAGGTTGTTTTGACAATTTGGGGTCCACTGATAGTCCCTATAAATTTCAGGATGAATTTATTCCTACCTCAGCAACATCAACAAAAACACCACTGGAGTTTTTATTAGAATGTACTAAGTCTGCTGATCATGTATAGTGTGGATATAATATATCGTCTTCCAGTTCGTGAGCATGAGATATCATTTCATTTGTTTGCCACTTTTCTTTCACTTCTCTCAATGGTGTTTTGTAGCTGTTTTCCTTTCCTTGTTTGCTTGGTGACAAGTTTTACTATTCATTGGCCTGGAAGTGGCCATGTAACATAAGCTGGCCTGAAACTTTCAATCCTTCTGCTTCAGTTTCCTAAATACTGGGATTGCAGGCATTACCATGTCCCACATCAGTTCATAGTTTTTATTGTACATCTTACAATAAAAGTCTTTCACCTTCTTGACTAAGTTAATTCCTAAGTGTTTACTCTTTAGATTCCATAGCAAATGGAAATATTGCCTTAATTTCCTTTTCAAACTGTTCATTCTTGGTGTAAAAACAAAGTTGAGTTTTGCATAGTGATTTTGTTGTATCTTGGTACCTCACTGAATTCATTTAAGGTTTATGATGAATCAATTTTTTGTGGGATCATTGAATTAATTTATTACTTGGGATGAGGCAATTTTTGTGTGATCACAGTTTTGTAGAATCTTCAAATGGAACCATTTTATTTATTCCATCTGGGCTTACTTGCCTTTATTTCTTTTCCATGCTTAATCCCTGTATCTAGAAACTCTAATACCACGTTGGACTGAAGTAGAGAGAGACGGTACTTTGTTCCATCCCTGAACTTACAGATAGCTAAAACTGTTAATCGTTTACCACTGAGGGATATGCAAGATTGAGTTCTCCACATATGACCTTTAGTATGCTGTAGAAGTTTCTTTCTAATCTTACTTTTGTATTTTTTATTATTACAGAGCAACATTGAATTTTGTCAAATGCCAATTCTGCATCAAATTATTTATCTTCTTTGTCCTAAAATATGATACATTATACTGTTTTCTATATCCAAGAAGAAATTCCACATTTGATAGCTTACAACGCTTTTAATAAACTGATGAATTCGGTTGCTAGGTTTTTAAAAAAAAACAAAAACAAGAAATATCATCTTTAAAATGTCCATTTGATTGGAGGGGACATTCATAAGGGGAATATTCATTTTTTATTTTTGAATTGTTTAGTTCTGCCCTACCTCCATTAAACCTGGAGACACCACCAGAACCCTGTGGACCCAGCTTTGCTCATTTCTGTGGCCTCTCATCTCTCAATTATAGCCCACCCCATTCCTTTCGTCAACTCCCATACCTCAGAATAATTTCTACCTGGAATCCCCAGTGTCCAAACAGGGCTAAGACTCTGGTATGTGATTTTCACCCTCCTTCCTGTCCTCCATTACTACCTTGCCGCCTTACCCTCAGCCTTTACTCTTTAGATTCCACTGTAAAGGAGAATACTGACTTTTTGTAGGTGTCTTCCTCCCATCCTACATCCATTCCCTGGGGACTTTGTCAAAATTTGTTATTTGTTGCCTCTGTGTGTGTGTGTGTGTGTGTGTGTGTGTGTGTGTGTTTATAATTTTTAAAAATTATTCTCATATATTATTTCCCAACTTCAGTTTCCCTCCTTTCTCCTCCTCCCCCAGTCTCTCTTCACCACCTCTTTTCCCCTTCACCTCCCCTCAGAAAAGAGCAGGGTTCAGAGACATCAACCAAACAGGGCATAACACGTTAAAATAAGACCAGGCACATACCATCCCATTAAGGCTGAACAAGGCAATGTAGCAGAAGGAAAAGGGTTCCCCGAGTAGGCAAAGGAGTCGGGGACAGCCCCTGCTCCCAATGTTATGAGGATTTCCACAAGAACACCAAGCTACTCAGCCATAACTTACATGTAGAGGACCTAGTTCAGACCCTTACATGTAGGGTTTCTGAACTCTGCAAAGCCTCATAAATCCTAGTTGGTTGGTCCTGTGGGCTGTGTTCTTGTGTTCTTACGCTGTCATGTTCTCTTGGTGTCCCTGACCCCCAGTGTTTCCTCAAATCATTCCTCCCTCTCTTCCACAGAATTCCCCAAGCTCTACCTAATGTTGGCCTGTGGGACTCAGCTGTTCCCATCGGTTGCTGGATGAAGTCTCTCCGGTCTCTTTGGTGAGAGTTCTGCCAGGCTCCAGTCCTAGAACACTCTGAAGGCAGGGCAACTTGGAGGTCAAAGGGTTTGTGGCTGGGTTGGTGTCCTAACCCCTGCAGGCCTTGGCTGGTTACAGAAGATGGCCTGTTCAGGCTCCATGTTCAGTACTACTAGAAGTCTTTGCCAGGTTTGCCCTTGTAGGTCCGATAGAGTTTCCATTGCATTAGGTTTACACCTAGACCCCAGAAACAAACTCCCTATTCCAGTCATTCCATCCCTCCACCTAATCCCTCCTTTTCCCAACCCTACCCACCCCTAGTCCACCTTTAAAATGTATTCTATTGCTTTTTACCAGGAAGATCTTTGCATCCCCACTTTAGCCCTCCTTCTTAGCCTCTCTGGGTCTGTGGATTGTCTTTTACTTTATAGCTAATATCCACTTATACATGAGTACATACCATGTTTGTCTTTCTGCGTCTAGATTACCTCACCCAGGATGATTGTTTTCTACTTCCATCCATTTACCTGCAAATTTCATGATGCCATTGCTGTTAACAGCTGAATAATATTTCATTGTGTAAACGTACAACATTTTTTGATCCATTCTTTTTGGTTGAGGGACATCTAGGTTGTTTCCAGTTTCTGGATATTACTAATAAATGATCTATGAACATACTTGAGAAAGTGTCTGTCTTAGTTAGGGTTTTACTGCTGTGAACAAACACCATGACCAAGGCAAGTCTTATAAAAACAACATTTAATTGGGGCTGGCTTACAGGTTCAGAGGTTCAGTCCATTATCATCAAGGTGGGAGCATGGCAGTATCCAGGCAGGCATGGCGCAGGCAGAGCTGAGAGTTCTACATCTTCATCTGAAAGCTGCTAGTGGAAGACTAACTTCCAGGCACCTAGGATGAGAGTATTAAGCCTACACCCACAGTGACATACCTACTCCAACCAGGTCACACCTCCAAATGGTGCCACTCCCTGGTCTAAGAATATACAAACCA
>NC_034592.1:45313035-45325285 GCF_900095145.1 Mus pahari | reverse complement strand
TTAGCCTCAGGCAGGCTTTTCAGACAAGGGCAAAAAGTAGCCACATTCTTCACCAAAATACCACAAAAACAGTCTTTATGCCACATACTGAAATTCTTCTCCTTTGAAATCTCTTGGGCCAGGTCAATGCAGTTCAAATCACTCCCAGCAACAAAGTCTTCCATATTCTAACTAGGATGACCCATTAAGCCCCATTTAAAGCAATCCACTGCTTTCCAAATCCAAAGTCCTCAAATCCACATTCTATCAAATAAAAGCTTGGTCAGGCCTATCACAGCAATACCCCAGTCCCTGGTACCAACTTCTGTCTTAGTTAGGGTTTTACTGTTGTGAACAGACACCATGACCAAGGCAAGTCTTATAAAAACAGCATTTAATTGGGGCTGGCTTACAGGTTCAGAGGTTCAGTCCATTATCATCAAGGTGGGAGCATGGCAGTATCCAGGCAGGCATGGCGCAGGCAGAGCTGAGAGTTCTACATCTTCATCTGAAAGCTGCTAGTGGAAGACTGACTTCCAGGCACCTAGGATGAGAGTATTAAGCCCACACCCACAGTGACACACCTACTCCAACCAGGTCACTCCCTGGTCCAAGAATATACAAACCATCACAGTGTCCCTGTGGTATCATGTGACATCTTTTGGGTATATGCCCAAGAGTGGTATAGCTGGGTCTTGCAATAGAATTATTCCCAATAGTTCTTCTGAGAAACCTTCAAATTGATTTCCAGAATGGTTGTATTAGTTTGCACTCCCACCAGCAGTGGAGGAATGTTGCCTTGCTCCACATCCTCATTAGCATGAGCTGTCACTTGTGTTTTTGATCTTAGCCATTCTGACAGGTATGAGATGGAATCTCAAGGTCATTTTGATTTGCATTTCCCTACTAGCTATGGATGTTGACCATTTCTCTACCTGCTTCTCAGCCATTTGTGATCCTTTGTTGAGAATTCTGTTTAGATGTCTACATCATTTTTAAACTGCATGATTTAGTTTGTTGGTGTCTAGTTTCTTGAGTTCTTTATATATTTTGAATATCAGCTGTCTGTCAGATATGGTGTTGGTGAAGATCTTTTCCCATTCTGTAGGCTGTCATTTTGTCCTATTGATGGTGTCCTTTGCCTTGCAGAAGGAGCTTTTCAGTTTCATAAAGTTTCATTTATTAATTGTTGACCTTAGTGCCTGTACTACTAGTGTTCTGTTCAGAAAGTTCCTCTTGTGCCAATGTGTTCAGCTTTCTCTTCAATCAGGTTCAGTATGTCTGGTTTTATAGTGAGGTCTTTGATCCACCTGGACTTCAGTTTTGTGTGCACAAATAGATCTTTTTACATTCTTCTACATTCCGACATCTATTTAGACTGGCACCAGTTGTTGAAAATGGTTTCTTTTTTTTTCCCATTGGCTTCTTTAGAAAACATCAGATGCCTATAGGTGTGTGGATTTATGCCTAGGACTTCAATTTAATCCCACTGGTCAATGTGCCTGTTCTTATGGCAATGCCATGTGGTTTTTAATACTATTGCCCTGGGGCTGAAGAAATAGCTCAGCAGTTAAGAGCACTGGCTTCCCTTCTAGGGGTCCTGAGTTCAATTTGCAGCCTCCACATGGTGGCTCACAACCACCTATAGCGAAATCTTGGGCCCTCTTCTAGCATGCAGGTGTACATGCAGGCACCCATACATTAAATAAAAAACCCTTTTTAAAAATGCTATTGCTCTGTAGTACAGCTTAAAATCAGGATGGTGATACCTCTGGAAGTTCTTTTATTGTTCAGAATTGTTTTAACTATCCTGAGGTTTTTTTTTGTTTCTCCATATGAAGTTAAGTGTTGTTCTTTTAAGGTCTGTAAAGAATTGTTTGGAATTTTGGTAGAGATTGCATTGAATTTGTAGGTTGCTTTTGGTAGAACAGCCATTTTTTACTATTTTTATCCTACAGATCTATGAGCATGGGGGACCTTTCTATCTCCTGATATCTCTTTCATTTTTCTTCTTCAAAGACTTGAAGTTTCTGTCATGTTGGTCTTTCACTTTCTTGGCTATGTATTTTATAGTATTTGTAGCTATTGTGAAGGGTATTATTCCCATGATTTCTTTCCCAAACTGTTTGTCATTTGAACATAGGAGGGCTACTAATTTTTCTAAGTAGATTTTGTATCCAGCCACTTCATTGAAGGTATTTATCAGCTGTAGGAGTTCTTGGTAGAATTTTGGGGGTTGCGTCTGGAAATAATGATACTTTGACTCCTTTCTTTCCAATTTGTATCTTCCTGATATTTTATAGTTGTTTTATTGCTCTAACTAGAATTTCAAGTACTATACTGAATTGATATGGGAAGAGTGGACTGCCCAGCCTTGTTCCTGGTTTTAGTGAAATTGCTTTGAGTTTCTATCTATTTGATTTTGGCTATAGGCTTGCCGTAAATTTCCTTTTTATGTTTAGATATGTCACTTGCATAACTGTTCACTCCAAAAATTTTATTATGAAGGGATGTAGAATTAGTCAAAAGTTTGTTTCAACATCTAATGAGATGATTGTGTGTTTTTCCCCAGTTTGTTTATATGGTATAGTACATTGATGGATTCTTGTATTTTGAAGGATCCCTGATTCTCTGAGATAAAGCCTGCTTGATCATAGTGGATGATCTTTTTTATGTGTTCTTGGATTTGGTTTGATAGTATGTTTTTAAAAGGTGTGCTCTTTTCCTTCTTTTTATTGTTTTTAAAAAGAGATTTATTTATTTTATGTATGTGAGTACTGTGTTGCTTTTTTCAGACACACCCAAAGAGGGCATCAGATCTCATTACAGATGATTGTAAACCACCATGTGGTTGCTAGGAATTGAACTCAGGACCTCTGGAAGAGCAGTTAGTGCTCTTAACCACTGAGCCATCTCTCAAGCCCTCAGTTAGATAATATTTTATTGCGTATTTTTACATCAATTTTCATAAAGTAAATTGGTCTGTAATTCTCTTTCTTTGTTGAATCTCTGTGTGGTTTTGGTTTCAGGGTGAAAGTGACCTCATGACATGGGTTTGGCAATGTTCCTGTTGTTTCTGTTTTGAGGAGTGTTGGTATTAGCTCTTCTCTGAAGGTCTGGTGGAATTCCATGCTCATATCATCTGGCCTAGGCTTTTTTTTGAGGGGGGAACTTGTAATGACTGCTTCTATTTCTTTATAGGTTATTTAAATTGTTTACCCGATCTTACTTTAACTTTGATAAGTGGTATATACTTACCCAATTGTCCATTTCTTTTAGGCTTTCCAATTTTGTGGAATACAGGTTTTGAAGTATGGCATAATGATTCCTTAGATTCTTTAATGCCTGTGGTTAAATTTCCCCCTGATTTTGTTAGTTTGGATAGTCTCTCTGTCTTTTTTACTTAGTTTGGATAAGGGTTTGTCAATTTTGTTGATTTTCTCAAAGAGCCAGCTGTTTGTTTCATTGATTCTTTGTATTGTTCTCTTTGTTTCTATTTTATTGATTTCAGCCCTCAGTTTGATTATTTCCTGCTGATCACTCTTCTTGAGTGTGCTTGCTTCTCTTTATTCTAGAGCTTTCAGGTGTGTTGTTAAGTTGCTAATATGAAATCTCTCCAGTTTCTCGATGAAGTCACTTATTGTTAGAATTTCCTGTTAGCACTGTTTTCATTGTGTCTCATAAGTTTGGGTATGCTGTGCCTTCATTTTCATTAAACCGCAGGGAGCTTTTCATTTCTTTCTTTCTTTATGCCTTGACCCAGTATGATGTTGTTCAGTTTCCTTGAGTTTGTAGGCTTTCTGTTGTTTCTATTGTTAAAGTCCAGCTTTAATCTGTGGTGGTCTGATAGAAGGCAGAACTGTTTCAACCTTCTTGTTTCTGTTGAGACTTGCTTTGTGGCCAAGTATATGGTCAATTTTTGAGAATGGCCCATGTGGTGCCGAGAAGAAGGTTTAGTTTTTGGGTTTGGGTTAAATGTTCTGTAGATATGTATTAGGTCCATTTGATTCACAATGTCTGTAAGCGCCATTATTTCTCTGTTTATTTTTTACTTAATTCATTATTATTTCATTCATTATTTCATTATTATTACCTGTTCTTTGGTGATAGTGGGATATTGAAATCTCCCACGAATAATGTGTAAAGTTCAACGTGTAATTTAAGCTTTAGAAATGTTTCATTTACAAATGTGGATGCCCTTGCATTTGGGGCATAGATGTTAAAAATTAAAATGTCATCTTGGTGAATTTTTCCTTTGATGAGTATGAAATGTTGTTTCTCATCTCTTTTGATTAGTGTTGCTTTGAAATCTATCATGTTACATATTAAAATAGCTACTTCAGCTTGTAAATTAATTGAATTATTTCTATCCCATCTAGAGACTCAGAGTATGATTTATTTATTTAACTTTGCACAACTACTAGGGGATTAGCCCTCGTCTGTATTTCTATTCACTAGTCTGTTAATTCCCAGCTATGCTCCCCCAAATACTTCCTGTTTGAGTCTTTAAAGGTTATTTCTGCTCCAGCAGTCTGTCCTGGGGAGGAGAGGGCATTTCACTCAGGCATGTCTAATGGAGACCTTCTCTTCTTTCTGTCTTCTTTCTCCTTTACCATCCATCTTCTTCTTGTGGTCCCTACCTGTAACCCACAGGCCAGTAACTCAAACCGCCCCCTCTATTCTCCCCAGTAGTTGGTTGTAGCCATTTTTAATTAACCAATAATTTCAATTGGGGATCAAGATTTACATAGCATCATTTGGCATATGTGTGTGTGTGTGTGTGTGTGTGTGTGCGTGCGTGTGTGTGTGTGTGTGTGTGTGTGTGTGCATATTTGTTTCTCTTCTTTGGGTTTTGCTGGTGTGGGATTTATTTCCTGTGTTATTGTGGATGTAATTAATCTCCTTGGGTTGGAATTTTCCTTCTAGTACTTTCTGTAGAGCTGTATCTATGGATAGATGTTGCTTAAATTTGACTTTGTCATGAAATGTCTTGTTTTCTTCATCTATGGTGACTGACAGTTTTGCTGGGTATAGCAGTCTGGGCTGGCATATTTGATCTCTTAGAGTCAGCAAGACATCTATGTAGGCTTTTAGATCCTCCAATGAGAAGTCAAGTGTAATTCTAACAGGTCTGCCTTTATATGTTACTTGACCTTTTCCTTTTGCATCTTTTAATATTCTTTATTTTGCATGTGTAAAGTTTTGATTACTATGTGGCATGGGGACTTGCTTTTCTAGTCCAATCTATATGGTGTTCTGTAAGCTTCTTTTATCTTCATAGGCATGTCCTTCTTTAGAATAGGAACTTTGTCTTCTATAATTTTGTTAAATATTTTTGGGGAATTTTAAGCTGGGAATATCCTCTTTTTCTATTCTTATTATTCTTAGGTTTGGTCTTCTCATGGTGGCCCAGGTTTCCTAGGTGTTTTGTGTTAAGAATCTTTTAGATTTAATGTTTTAGCTTTTGATTGATGGCTCTATTACTACTATCATATCTTCAATGCCTGAGTTTCTCTCTTCTATCTCTTGTATTCTGTTGTGATGCTTCTATCTGTAGTTCCTGTTTGCTTACATAGATTTTTTTTTTCATTTCCAGAATGCCTTCAGTTTGGGTTTTCTTTATTTCTTCTTTGTCCAGTTTCAGGTTTAAACAGTTTCCTTCACTAGTTTGTTTTTTCTTGGCTTTCTTGGCATTCTTTAAGGGATTTATTGATTTCCTTCAACTTTTTGTTTCTGTCTTCCTAGATTTCTTAAAGAGATTTATTCATCTCCTCTTTAAGGAGCTCTATCATCTTCATCAAGTTAGTTTTAAAGTCTTTTTCTTGTCCTTCAGCTGGATTGGGATATTTGGGTCTTGTTGTCATAGGATAACTGGGCTCTGGGGGTGCCATGTTGTCCTGTTGCTGTTGATTATGGTCTTAGCCTGGCATTTAAGCATCTGTCTTTGGGATGATTGTAGTTCTAGGTGATGATTTCTGGGTTTGTCTTTGTTGGATAAGTATTTTGTTCCCTAGTTTCTGTTTCCCTTTTGATCTTCCACTCTGTGGCCTGTGATTTCTGGCTGCTGGTGTGACCTATGATCCAGTGAGGGCGGGGTCTCTTTCCAAGTTGGTGGCTGGACTTCTGGTAGCTAGCTTGGCTTTTGGTACAAGAGGTGGTCCCTGTTCTGACTGGTGTGGCCTGCACCTGAGCAGGGGAAGTGCTGGAGTTGGGGGCAGGGGAACAGCTGTTTTATTGTTTTTGTTTTGTCATCCTTTTCATTCTTGTAATGTCTTCCTGGTACACACTCATTATCTTAAGTATGATTCTGCATCTTGACTTGTTTCCTTGTGTCAACTTTAAGACGTGATTGCTTTCCTTCTTCACTTGTGTTGGTATTGCCTCCCTTTACCTTCCTGAGGTAGTGATAGTTATATAGTTATAGTTATAGTTGGTTATAGTTATAGTTGTTATATTTATAGTTACAGCTCAGTATAGGTCCAGTGTCATGGCTCCAGACTTCTCTCTTGGGCGTCGCATATAATTTTCAAAAGTTCCAAGTGTTTCATTTTGGCTCATGGGTTCCACTAATCTGTGGTTCCTCCTGACTTTACTGTAAGGCAGGGCACTCACTCATTAGCAGAGACTGTGAAACTCCTCTTGCCTCCAAAAGTCACCAGTACTTTTGGCTATCCTAGAGTGTCTCAGGTCCCTGTAATGAGCTGGTGCCTTCCTCTGGTGTCACAGAGGTGTCGGCACAGCTAAAGGTGCCCAAGGTTTCCTTGGCCACTCATATTTTGTCATCGATGGCAAATCATTGTCAATTAATTTTCAAGATCATTCTCATAGGACCTTGACTCCCCGCCACACACACACACACACACACACACACACACACACACACACACATACACATTTTATGTTCTTAAGTTGAGGAATTTTAAAAAGGTGCTGTCATCTTCCTGTCATCTGCGCAAAACGAACTCTCAGATGTAAATGTCTTACTTACACAGAGCCTTCTCCTCCCTCAGATCTACTCCATCTCAGCGACGGCACCATCATCCACTGCACTATGCTGACATGGAAGCTAACCGTCTGTCATATTACCTTGTTTCTTTCTCTCTCGCACAACATGTAGCCCGTCAAGACTTTCTAGGGCCTGAATGGAAATCGCCCTACTGATGGATGGTATTTGCCCACCAGAACACCATTCTCACAATCAATAAATATCTCACCTCATACATCCATATCCCAGAATGAGAGACTCAGTTTGCATAGTTGCTTATGATTCATGTCTGATTATCTCTCTACACTAATTTAGGACTTCGTAAAACACCGACATGACAGAGTGAGGATGCATTTCTGATAGAACCAATTGAAACCCTCAGCTTTGGTAATAATTCCCCAGTCTGCAGTACCCACTGCTCAGGTCAGTGGGTGCAAGCAAAGGTTCGTAGGACTAGCAGAGCGACAGTGGATCTTCCCTGAACAGTCTCCTGATGCAAGCTGAGCATCTTTTCAGTGTTTGGAAAACCCTAAACACTGATTCTGTGACCCTCCCAGAAATTCTAGAAACTATTTTCCACTCTTTTAAAGATTGCCTTTCTAATTAAAGGAACTCATGTGGGCTTCACTGTTCCCTACCATTCATGTAATGAACCTAGGAATTTGTCCATTGTTTCAGTGTATTGACCACTGCCTTGTGCCCTTCTGTAGATAATCCCTCCATCCTGAAAGTTCATCTACTCAACTACCATTTTCACTCTCTACACAAAACAGACGGGAACCTCTAGCTCTTGGGAGCGTCTCTGTAATGGCTGAGTACTGATTTTCATAGCAGTAATTTCCACTCTAAGAAGAACCAACTGTAAGATCATTTTATTCTGCACTAAAGAGCACAGCTCACTTCCCAGTATCGAAAGTTCTATTCTTGGTGTATATAGTCCTAATGTGGTATAAGTCACAGAACCAGCTCAATTCTATCTGCCGTGTGTGTGTGTGTGTGTGTGTGTGTGTGTGTGTGTGTGTGTGTGTTTTTCTCCCTTATGGGTTCATACTTTCTTGGGTTTTATGTCAGTCTCACTAAAACAGCTTTTTGTTTCTTTTACTCAGAGGCAAAACATAAAACATATTAAAATTAAGACAAGTTTAAGGAAATTTGAGAAAAACTGGAAACATTCTGTCAAATAAGTGATAGCAGAAATTTCATAAAATAGGCATATGAAAAGACCTCCATAAAAACTCCCTAAATAATAATTTTTGGCCAACCAAGAGAAAAAGGCATAACATCCTCCTGTTTCTGACACCTGATGCATTTGTGTGGAAAAACGGCTGCATGATTATTGATGCATCTGAGGATGCACACTAAACTGATGAACACTGCAGAGGTTCAAGGGGGCACTGGAACTAAGACAGTAGGCAGGGAGTGAGGATCCCACTTCAGTCTTAACACAGCACAGCAGTGTAGCCACTGTGTGACTCTGTAGACTTAAAGGCATCTCTCAGTCCTTAGGGAGAAACAGAACATCTACCCTATGCCACTTTATACTTTTTAAGCTCCAGAAAGACGATTTGAAACTTTCACATTAAGTGAGACTTCTAAACTAATAAATATTGGTACTTACCATCAACAGTATTCATGTCCAAGCTGACTTGTTGGTCTATTTAAATGCATCCATTTTTGTTTCCATTGAAACTGTTTTGTTTTTAGTTTATTGAAGTAGATTGGCCTCATTTTTTTTTTCTGTTTAAAAATTTAGTGTATTTTTTTTCAGGTTTTTGTCACTTATAACTTTTGTAAACTCTAAGTTCTGATTTTTTTTTCTCATTTTGTGGGCACTATTTCTTTCTGAATCCTTGAAAATTCGAGGCTGAGGGCCAAGAAAGAAGTGGGAGTGGGTGGGCAGGGGAGCAGGGTGGGGGGAGGGTATAGGGGACATTCGGGATAGCATTTGAAATGTAAATGAAGAAAATATCTAACAAAATAAGTTTAAAAAAAAGAAAAGAAAATAAGAGGCTGGTGGTTAAATGCTTTGTCAAGGGCATGTGGGAGGAGCTTATAGGCTCCGGTGTTTCCTATGGATCACAGTGGTGTTAAGCCTATAGTGGACAATGGTCTGATCACCACCAGAGCTGTATTTTCCTCTTGTTTGTCCTCTCTGAGGACCAGAGGCTTCTGGCCATATTTACCTATGTGGCTATGGGCTTTGCAAGTCCTCTTACCTTCAAAAGCTCCTCAGATTGGACCCCCTGGCATGACCAATGTTCTAGCTACCGGTATTTCCCAGTTGTGTTATAACTGTGGGAGACCACCAGAGCACTGATTTCTACACAGGCAGAAGGCTGGTGCTCCTCCGTTCGTGACATTGTAAGTATTATCACTCTGCCAGAAAGATGCAGCTAAGAATGTCATGTGACCACTATTTGTTTTCTGGTTCTGTGACACTTAACTGAGGGAGTGGTTTCAGAGTGATCTGCCCTCTTACATGGACCCAGGGCCACCAGACCTAGTTCATCCCAGCTGGTGAGATCTGTTTCAGGCACGCACCAATAGGGTAACTTGGACTGTGCAGAACAGACCACCTGCCACCTGCACCTTTTTGGCTTATCAGCATCCGTGGGCTCACCCGCCATTCGCAGCTACCTCCCAAGACTTCTTCGCGCAGCCTCAGAGTGGGGAAGATTGAACTCAGGCTGCCAGGGTCTTCTGAATGTTCCTTGTTCTCAGGACCTCGGGATAGTTCAGTTTCACACATTAGCTTGCCATCGAAGGTGGCCCCCAGCCTCTGTACATCAAGAGAGAGAAAGAGACAGAATGGGATCACTCTCCACCACTAACCCAGCTATAGGAGAACTGCTGTTTTGCCAAAACCTGCACCCCTGAGTTTGAGGCTGGTGGAGCCTGGTGGCTTGTACTGCGGGTTGGACTACCTCTTTGGAGGAATCTTTTGCTCCCTTCCCCACAAGGATACCACACAGCAGACTGTGTTCGCCATAGCTTCCTGTCCAAGCATTCCCCGTTTGTTCCCTCCCACTCGCCTGGTGTCTTGGCATCATTGCGGATTTCTGAATCTCTTCCTCTTACCTTGATGTTGGAAGATTCTGTTTTGTTTTGTTCTGACTTTCTTCTTCTACCACATACCACACAGGCGGCCTCCAGACTGTCAACTTTCTAGAAAGTTCCCCCAATACAATTTTTCTCCTTGAAGATTAGATTTCTCGAGGCAATTTTTTTCATAAACAAGTTTCCCCCCTATATGCCGTGGGACTGCTGCGAGTCTGTGTGCATGCTGTGTGTACTTACTTATTCGTGAGGTTTGTGTATGGGAGTGTGTAGGTGTACATGCACAGTGCATTAGAGTGTGGAGGTCAGAGGTCAGTGTCAGGTGTCTTCCTTAATCACTCTTTCCTTAGTTGCCCAGACAATTTCTCTCACCATTCTGGAGCTCCGTGAGCATCTCCCTGGCTCTGATTCCCAAGCACTGTGATTAAGTGCATGATACCCAGGCTGGATTTTCGTGGGTGGTAGGGACCTGAACTCATTTCCTCAGGCTTTTACACAGTGAGCACTTTACCCACTGGGCCACATCTCCAGGACTCCGTTATTTTTTATGACTTATATTGTGACTTTTTATGGCCACCATAGGTATTTCAATGCACAAAAATAATTGTTCAATGTTCAAATTAGGGTAAGGATTTTAATGTCTGCAAACACTTACCAATCTTTTTTCAAGAGAATAGTAAAAGTCCTTCTTTTCTTGCT
This sequence comes from Mus pahari, assembly GCF_900095145.1. Lineage (NCBI taxonomy): Eukaryota > Metazoa > Chordata > Mammalia > Rodentia > Muridae > Mus > Mus pahari. The sequence goes on along the minus strand of NC_034592.1, from coordinate 45,314,565 downwards.
TCTTTGAAACCCGCAGTCCATTGCCACCACCTAAAGTCGTCTCAATTGACGAATGCATGTTTCTAATGATACTGCAACCCTCAATAGTTTTATCAAATATCTTTTTTTCTCCTCAGAGAATTTATGATTTTCTATGTAGGAAAGTTTGCTTGCCTTATTTCCCTTCTATTTTACACATTTCCCCTGATATGCCAATATTACTTAGCACCACATATGCCTAAGATTCTTAATATTTATAAACAATTTTACAGACAATTTGAACTCACTGCTGTGACATTGTATAAACACTATGTTAATCTGAAACGCTTACTGTCAGGAAAAGTATCAGCTCCGGACCCCCAAGACCAAGTTCCCCAGCACAAAGGAGATTTGTTCGCCCAAGAGGGACGTAGGACAGGGAATACGAGACATGGACAGGAGATGGGGAACAAGGGAGAGGGGAAGGGTGTTTGTCCTTGAGGAGGACAAAGGGCTGCCTGTGGATAGAGAAGAGACAGACATGGCACATAGAGAATTGGCAGTTTATAAAGGTAAAGGATGAGATGTTTAATTTTAATTGGGCACGTTAAGGAAGGTGAGCCGAAAGGGGGCTTTTGATTGCTGGACCTTGATAGTCAGCCTCAGGAGGGATCTTGATGGCTAGCTTTAGGATGTAATCTGAAGGTTTTTAGCAAGGCAGAGGGAGTGGAAGAGAAGGGTCAGGCCTGCCACAGCCGGGTCTGAAATGCTCGAGCTGGCCAGAGGGTCTTCATTTATCTTCTATATTTATTAACGCAAAATGTTGCCAAACTGCCTTATTATCTAACTAGTCCAAACTTAGTTTAGAAGATGACTTTGAAATCACCCTCCTTTTGTGGCTTGCGATAATGAAATAAAAATTTCCCTGGAAGTGAAAACGGTCGTCTGAGGGGCACCCAGCTGGACCACATCCCTGGGACTCCTTCAGACACTGCTGGTTCTTCTTCTTGTCCTGTCTCTTGCTGTTGGCTTCTGTCACTTTCACTCCTCTCTGGGCCTCAGACTTCCCCACCTCTGTCATACCCATCACCTATTCTTGTCTTGGTTGTGCCTAGTCTGATTTTTTTTTAACTTACTTGCGAATTAGTCTTTAAGATTACAATCTTTTAAATATAATTTTGAAATTTCATTTTAAAATGAAGTTTGGCCCTTGGATTAATATAATACTTAAGACCATATATGATGGGCAAAATGAAAGAAAGAAAAAAAGAAAGAAAGAAAGAAAGAAAGAAAGAAAGAAAGAAAGAAAGAAAGAAAGAACCTTGTGTCAGTAATAATTCTGTAACTTGAGGTAAGTTACTTAGCCTCGCTGGTCCTATTTCCTCATATACACATAGGAGGACTATCTCATGTACATGTAAGAATCCTGTTGAAAGGATTAAATGTGTTGATCTGTTCAGTGTGTGTAGAAGGCTCTTCAGCATGCAGCCAGTGCCTGGTTGTTGGGACCACCAGCATCCCCAGCATCCCCAGCATCCCCAGCATCCCCAGCATCCCCAGCATCCCCAGCAT
>NC_034592.1:45277174-45313030 GCF_900095145.1 Mus pahari | reverse complement strand
CCCCCAGCATCCCCCAGCATCCCCAGCATCGTTTGTGCTAGCTTCTCCTTTCCTGCCTCTCTTTCTGGGTCTCGGTTGCTTTAGTCTTATTATTGTAAAGCTTTTCTCCAGCAGTCACTCTTCGGGTCCCATTTTTAGAACCTCTTTTTGTTTAGTGGGGATCCCCTTCCACATGTTTGCAGGGTTTTTTACACCAGGAAAGCCAGGGATGTTTCTGACTTAAAACTACATTTTCTGACTATGTTTCACAATGGGAGTCCCTGAGATGCAAACTCAAACTCCAAGCCCGATGTAAGACACTGAGCTGGGCTTTCTCAGGGCCTTCCACTTCCTCTTCTGGTTACCAGGCCAAGACAAACTCCATCCCGAGCAAGTGTCTCTTGTGCAGGCAGCAGATGGTTTCTGTTGTATCCTCATGGCCAGCATTTCGCTTCCCCAGACTAGGGGCCTCCTTTCTACACAGGACTAGCAGAAATACCCTCAGACCTCAGTTCTGTCATTAAATTCCCTCCACATACCCCCATCCTTTGATTCACTTCCAAAAGCATTCTGTGTGTTTTCACAGACGTCTGTAGGCTCAACCTCAGGACCCTGTAGATATCATCCTTCTCCCAATGCCTTTTCATAACTATCCTCTTGCCTGTGTCTCTCTTCCTCTCACCTCGCCCCTTCAGCCATTTCCTTACTGACTTCCTTTTCTTAACACCAGTTTCTTTCCTCCAATAGCAGTATATTTGGTTCCACTGAATCTCACATGAAATGACAACCAGAAAAGAGAAGTTGTATTAGTAGGTGGCTTTTTAGCATCCGTGAGACTAAAAGCATTTATATCAAGGATGATACATATTGGGCTGGTACAGGAAATTTTCATTTAAACCTGCAGACTTTGATCCCGTAGAAATAGTCTCAGATGCCTTTCTTCTCTGTTTTCTCCAGTGAGTCATTTAGATTTAATCATCAACACATAGCTGCTGATATGTAAGTCTTCTCACAGAATTCCCAACTCTGATGAATTATGCCTTGAAAAATGACTTTGGTCAGATACATTATATTGAGCCACGGGGCTGGGGCTGGCTGCTCAGGGCTTCTTGCAGATATCTTGATATATCAGATGTAGATATTGGTCCACTCTCCCTGCTGGGACCCAGCCTATTTGCTCTCGTTCTCCAGCCTAAGGAAACTCCTCAGAGCCATTTGTTTGACTTCTAGACACGCAAGTTCCCAGGTATGAAAATCAGATGTGAACTTTCCCACTAGAAATCCATAAAGCTAATGGTTATCATCAAAAACACCAAAAAAGTTGAACCTTTTACTCATAGTACTACATATTTCCATTATGTACATAGGCATGTGTGTGTGCATGCATGCATGTGTGGGTGCATGCATGTGTGGGAGCATGCATGAGTGGGTTTGTGGGTACATGCGTGTGTGTGTGTGTGTGTGTGTGTGTGTGTGTGTGTGCGCGCGCGCACGCGCACATGTGCGTGCTCGAGTGCTAAACCATTTTTACCATTCTACCTTTTCTGCATGGACATTTTCATTCATTTCCAACCATAATCACCACCTCTAGAGCTCTTACTATTTCAAAATGAGAAATCTGTATTTGTTCAGCAAGAGTCCCCCTTCCTCTTTCCCTCAGGCCCGACACCGCTATTCTACCTGATTTTTCTCTGAATTTGATTATGCTAAGAACTTCCTATAACACTATTTGTTCTTTGGGTGGCTGGCTTATTTCACTTAGCACAATGTCCTAGAGGTTCAGCCCTGTTGCAGCACGCATCAGAAGGTCCCCGGGGGTTCACATTCTAATGAGCTGTGCTTTGTGCATACAGCATTTGGAAAGCTAATTGTGTGTTAGTGACGTTGCTGCCAGAGTGTCCTCCACAGAGATGTTGAAGTCATCACTGGCATCATCAGCCCTTTAAAGGCCATTCTCTTCCACATCTGCCGGCCTAGCTCTGTCACGTTTGGATTATCTTTGGCCTCTCAGCAAGAGGAGACTTTGGAAATGCATCATCTTCACATGAAAAAGATTTTTATTCTGAAATATAGAAACTGACCTAAAAAGTGACCATTTGAAGCTATTTGCTCTGTCGTGTGTGTGTGTGTGTGTGTGTGTGTGTGTGTGTGTGTGTGTGTTGGCTAATGTAAACAGCAACAGTAAAAGGTCAGCATGAGCATCATGCACCTAGTCAGACTTGTTCCCTGCACCTCACGGGCTGCTTGTCAGCACTATTTGCCTTCTTTCCATCGAGATCCCAGAAGGCTCGAGCCAAATAGAACTATTCTATGATTGTTCTAAGGTTTTAATGGTGTGGACTCCAAGCAAAAAGGCAAAGGGCAGAACAAACAAATACACAGCTTAAGAACTGAGGCCTGTCAGCAAGCACGTGTTAGCATCCACAATAGTGTCTGGGTTTGGTGACTGTATATGGGGTGAATTCCCAGGGGGGACAGTCACTGGATGGTCTTTCCTTCAGTTTCTCCTCCAAACTTTGCCTCTGTATCTCCTCCCATGGGTATTTGATCCCCTTCTAAGTAGGACCTTTTACCCAAAGGGAGGCCTTGCCTGACAGGTTTCTGCTCTTTTTTTTAAAGATTTATTTATTTTATTTATATGAGTACACCATACCTGTCTTCAGACACACCAAAAGAGAGCATTAGATCTCATTACAGATGGTTACGAGCCACCATGTGGTTGCTGGGAATTGAACTCAGGACCTTCAGAAGAATAGTCAGTGCTCTTAACTGCTGAGCCGTCTCTTTACCCCATCTTGTTGCTCTCATGGAGAGGAGTGAGGTGGGATTGGATGTAACTCCAAAGTGGCTTTTCTCTCAGATGAAAAAGTATGACCTATATTTTTAAAGATCTGTTCTTTATGGTCTAATGGGAGACAGGACAAGATGGGAGGACTTTTTAATTTTTTATTACTCTGGCCACAGTGTAATAAATAGCCACAATGCTTCAAAATGTTAACAATTATGCTTCTATAGAAGATGAAGATAAGACATTTTCATAGAAAACTTCAATTCTGAGATAAATAGGCACGATCCTAAATTACTATTTGGCAGGGTAATTCTAGACCAATTCTCCACAAAATATATGATCTTGGTTTCAAGGTTGTTCACCCAATGAAATTTAAAACTACTTGATACTCATAAAACATTATTCATATTGCATTTAATGTTTCAGAAGAAAAAGCAGTTAAATAGTGGGGTTTGTTCTCAGAGGGAAATTACTGTGTTCCACTTTTAGAAACGTAAATGTTAAGTTGATTCTATATTGAATGGCATCTACTGGGCAGTGTGCATCAGAAGTGGGGGTAGGGTGGGGTGGGATGGCAAACTGGGAAGTTAATAAGTAAGCAGACCGAAAATTATAAATTTTTCCAGATATCCATTTTAGGAGATATTGTAATGAGGACACTGATATTATTTTAGGATTCCTAAAAGATGAAGAATCCTAAAGGAATGAAGAATTGTGTGTTGCATGTGTGTACAGATACACACACACACACACACATCTGTATCTGTATATGTATATAATTATTAAAGGAAACCAAAGGAAAAACTTATTAACAAGATGACTTTGTTTAGCTCTAAATCTGATATAAAGATTGTAGGCCAGATATTCAAAACGTCTTCTTAAGCTATGTCCAGAGGCGTGCTGGATCCTGCAGAGGAACACTATGGCTTTATGAAACTCAGTATGTGTTAGGCAATTTTAATTTCCTTCCATGACAAAAGACAGAACTTGTGCCTTGGAGGCAAGCAATGGAGTCCATTTATCTTTTACTCAAGTTTTCATTTCTACCCAACATGTGATGCCTGTTAGCAAAATTAGTTGAACACTGTGTTTCCAGAGCTGCAGTCTTTGTAGAGGCCATGAGAATTAAGTGCAGGCATGTATCCTTATAGAAAGGGTTTTATCTTAAGGTATTCTTGACTTACATAAGATTTTTAGATTATTAATATGTATAGGCAATAATGCACACACACACACACACACACACACACACACACACACACACACATATATATATATATATATATATATATATATATATATATATGTTTCATGCATCCAGCCTTACTATGCACCAGTCAGCAGCTAGAATATAAAGAGATTAAGATACTGTTCCTGACATCAAGGAGTTGCTGTTCTGACAACCCCTCTAGTGGAGAATGGTTCAAAGGCATTTAGCAGTTCAGCTGGAGGGGCACCCGAAGGACACGTTCTATTCAATCAAAGGCTGTCTTCCCAGCTGTGCTTTACCACAGACCTGCCCACTCTCAATGAGTCCTGCTGTGTTGGTCTGAGTGAGGCCTCAGGCAGTGTTTTTGAAAAGGTTTTGACAGACCCTAGTATGCCCCAATGATGAGAACCACAAGACAGTGGTCCTAGAGCAAATCAATCGACACCCATACCCTGCTCATTACAGGAAGAGTTTATAAGGAAAGTGCTCTGCAGACATGCATTCCTCAATCGACAACCGTGCAATTGAGCAGTTGACAGGCACTATTTTAGGTACCCAGAAGCAAACAATACAGCAGTGAATAAAGCAGATGTAATCCTTGCCCTCCAGAATCTTACTGCCAAGGCATTAACCGTCCATTAAACAGTGACCCAAATCATAACAAATCTCAAGTTGTGATGAGTTCTTTAAAGAAGTGTGGGGGGGGAGGCAGGGAGGGAAGCAAGGCTTCGTGGGATCCACTGGAGCCTCAGCAGGAAGGGAACACTGGGCTCAGATTTAAAGCAGGAGCAGGAGTTGAAGTAGGACCCATCAGCCTAGAGCTCTTAGTTGGACTTCCAAAATAGAGGCGTGGCTATCGAGAGAGCGAGACCCTGGCAGATGTCTACAAGGCAGAAAGTTACGGTGTCTGGACTTGGACTAATGAGGGAGATGGAAACGGGAGACCAATTGAAGAGAGATGCAGAAGAGTCCGTTCATCTGACTCCTCTGCTGTTTGACGGATGGAACGAGGAAGAGAGACTCCTCAGAGTAGTTTGCAGGTTTCCGGCCCGACACTATTTGCTGACCTAGGAACTACTGGCAAGAGAAAAAAAATGTTAGTGCACCCCTGGTCAGGAAGCGAGACAGGAAGGTTAGGTGGTCACCATTTCATTCATCTCTTTCTCAGAATCTCTCCTTCTCGAAGCAAGGCAGAAAGCAAACAGGACTTTCAAGGGCAGCCAGATAAAAGTTCAACCCAAAAGCTTACTGAAACACTTTGAAGTGGATTCCACTTAACAAAATAGGAAGTCGAGGGGAAAATGCCGCTAAGCAAGTGGATGTTCTCCTGCCTTGCCCTTCGGTATTGCAGTTCCGATGTTTGTGTTTGATGGTCAATTATTGGGAGACCTGGAGAGTTGCACTCCAAGCATTCTTGCAGCTAAAAAATGTTCACAAACCAAAGAACCTTTTGGGGGAATCCTTTATTGCTGCTGCTTGAAAGAGAAATCCATCCTCGCCAGAAGCCAGTTCCAACAACCCAGAGCCTGCTGTCTCCAGCAGGATTCCTGCCCTGAGCATCTATTCAGCCACATACAATGGACAAAAGATCCAGGATCCAAATACTCTGCAGCATGGTGAGAGAGATATTTTATTCGTTCCACGTCCATATAAAAATATATATATATATACACACACACACAACATTACATACTATACATATTTGCAAGACCTCTTCCACTCTTACCCCAACCAGACTCTCCAATTTTTAAATGTTCAAAAGAATCTTGAAGGTGAAATCAACTCCTGGAACCTCTGCTGTATGCAAGTTCAACCAGGGGAGGCTGAGGTGCAGGCTCTGAATGAGACCTGCCTTAAAGTTAAACAGAAGGACTCGATCACTATCTTGATTTCAAGTTTAAATCTGGTTGTTAACCAATTCTACAGCTTATTCCGTTCTTATTGAAACAACAAATACAGCTTTCTCATGACACATTTCTTTATAGAAATAAAAGATTGTGAGAAGGCAATTGAGTCACTTCTGATTTCTGAGGGGAGGGCAGGGAATAAAGGTCTTTGCATTATTAATGGTTTTCATTTGGAAAAAAAAGGTATGATCGCAAACTGTGATGTTCTGTGATTCTCGCAGAACATACATTCATAGCCTCTAATTCCATTCTGTGTGCACTGAAATTGTACAGGGACAGGAAAAAGGGGATGGACATATTTCCCCAAGGATAATTCTTCCATACCAGCCTATATTACACTGACACATTTTTGTAAATATTTTGAATGTGCATGATCAATTTTTGTCACTTGTCCAACACCTAGAAGTGCTGACACCATTCTAACATACACTTCTGGATCTGCTTCAGCAAGCAACTGGTAACCATCTACAAATGGCTGATTTTGATATAAGCTTAATTAATGCTACATGTGAAACTCCAAATGTCACATTTCATGAGTTTAAAATTTTAATTATTAGACTGCTTTCGTTAACTCGTTCCAACATGGGATTTGAATTTCGCATGAGTATTAAATTCTCTTACAATAAATTGGACTTTAAGATAAAAGATTTCCTAAGAATCTTTTATGATTTTAGCCCAAGGATGGGAATTACATAAAAATGTTATGAACAACACATGGCTCCATCGTTGCAGCTCCGTGTAGCAACTCTCAGGAGGGTGGCGGGATTCAGAGTTATGACATCTGGTCACAAAGTCCAAGCTGTTTTTTGATGAAATTTGAGATTAGAAGCTGTGGCCGTTGCTGGTACTCCACCAGGACATCATGGGACAAATTGATTTGGTCACTCTCGAGTCTGTCAAGAAGTGTCACACAGACCACAGCGGCTAGTAAAGAAAGCCATAAGGTTAGTGAAGGGAATGGGCTAATCTATTCTCCAGGGTATTAATCTAAAGCACTAACATTCTCAACATGTGCATTTAAATAGTTTCCCTGTAATGTAGACGCAATCTGCTGGATTTTCTAGTTTTCTGCTTCCTCCCTTCTTTCCTTCCTTCCTTCTTTCCTTCCTTCCTTCCTTCCTTTCCTCCAAGACTTATTTAAATTAGTTAACAGAAAGTATTAAAATCCCTCTTGGTTCTTTCTTCTGCAGTGTACTAGATTAAGGAAACCAGTGTGTTCAGATCAGAACACCCAAGGCACACAAACCTCTGGGCTGCCAATGGCACTCCTCAGAGCTGAGAGGAGGCTCCTCCTCTTTGAGGATACATCTGAAGTGATGCTTTATTCCTGGGTTCAGTATATGGATGTGCCTGCTGTAGATGAATGAGACAAACAGAGGTGAGTGGCCCAGCTATGGGATGCTGGCTAGAAAAATACCTATAAAGGAATTTTAGAAAAATACTGATTCTTAGAAAAAATTAAGATCTCAAGTCAAATGCTTGAACATAAATCTCAGGCACATGAAAGGACAAATGTGTCAGCATTTAATTTCCAAAGAATGAGGGAAATAACACATTGAAAAACAAAGCAGCAACAAAAACATGTGAGAAAGAACAAAATATGTTTTGAAAAAGCAAAATTCTCAGTCTTTAGACCCAAGGGAAGAATCTTTGATTTGTTTTATTGGGAAAATCCAGGCAGAAAAAAAAAAAAAAAGAATACTGTATCAGTTTTTGTTATCGATTTCACATCAAGTCTTTGATTCCAAGGAATTTGCCTATTTACAATGGCATCAGTGGTGAGCACTTAGTATTGGCAAAGGTAAGCTAATCTCTGTTAGCATCTAAAAGTATATTACTGCAGGGGGTCAGCTCTATGGACATTAGCGACCTGTTTGGGCATAGAAGTAGAATAGGGTAATATATATTTCTTTACTCACTGAGAGATTTAGGAAGAAGTATACTATAATCACGAGAGTGCATGCTATCTTTTAAGTTTTTACTTTTCATTGATAAATGATACTTATACACATACTTAGGGGCACAATGAAACATTTCAATACGTATATGCATTATAGAAAGATTTAGTCAATCTAACCTATGTGTTCCTTCACACATGTCTCTTCATAATAATGATTAAAATGTACTCATTTAAACATTCAGATATATACATAATTATCAACAATATTCACAATATTTATTAAGGTATTTACATTTGTTCCTCTATCTAGGTACAACTTTGTACCCTTTGACCAACATGTCCACATTTCCCACCCCACCAAACCTCCACTCCCCAGCCTCTTACAGCTATGATTCTAGTCTCTATTCCTATAAATTTGAGGTTTTTAGATTTCATAAGTGAATGAGATTGAGGAGGATCTCTTCCCATGCCTGACTTATTTCGCTTAGCACGATGTCTTCTGTGTTATTGAAAATACCTAAATTGCCTTCGTTGTAAGACTGGAGTATCCCATTTTATATGGCTGTCATGGTTTGTTCATCCCCTGATGAACACTTTGGTTGATTTTACAATGACAGCTGTTGTGCACAACACTGTGGTGAATACCAGTCTCTTCCATAGGCTGAATTCAAGTCTTTAACTTATATATTAGAAGTGAGACTGTCAGTCGCCATGGTGGTAGTATTTTTAGTTTGAGAGACCTTTACCCTGTTTCAAAGGTGGCCGTGATTATTCATCCCTCCATCACCAACATACTAGGGTTCCATTTTTTTTTAATCTCCTCACAACACTTGTAATTCTTTGCCTTTTCTTAGCCCTTGTGGCAGGTGCTCAATGACCATTGGGCTGCTTTTCCCCTGCTATTAAATTGTATGAATTCCTTTTGTCTTTTGTATATGAAAGTCTTGTTATTAAATTTGCAAATATTTTCGATTCGTGCATCTTACTGTTTGTTTGGTTCTTGCTGCATGCTAGGCATTTATGATATCGTATTTCAGGCATCCATGTCATGAATGAGGTAATATTCTTGTTCCCTTAGACAGATGATGAAATGGCGGCTTAGAAAGGGTAAAGCAATGGCCCATTATGATGGAACAGCTAAGTAAGTAGCTAAATAGCCTCCTAAACAGCTGTATCCATTCCTCTCCTGAGCTGCTAGGACTTGCCCTGGTCTACCCAGCAAACTGATGCTCACAATCGAGTAAGAACCAGTGAACGTGCTCAACTGCAGAAGAGTCGAATACTCCATCGCTTAGGACCCTTTTTACTCAAAACCCACTCACTTTGTTGTGAAAGCCACTTGGCTGAACAGGTAAACAAGAAAGCCGTGAGCTAGCACTCGCCATGCTTTTTAAGTTAATGAGCAGCAGGTCTGTGAAGTGTTGATGTGGCTGGCAGATGGGGGGGGGGGGAGCGTTCAGAGTCCAGCTCCGGTCCCTCGCTTGGCAAAAGGGTAAAAGGAAACTCTTGCTCTGTACTCTCCACAGAGCGGGCACGAAGCAGAATGCTTCCCCTGAATTTCAAGGGCAAGGTTAAATCCGGAGAGAGCAAGTAACAGCCATTCTGGCTTTGCTTCCTCCGCCCTGGAGAGCCCCCTAACGAGCAGCATATAATGATCTTGTCACCTACCTATTTCCATGAGCAAATAAAAGGGACTAATTACTCAAAACAACCTGTCAAAATGAAGCCTGTGGTTTTGCTGCCATAATCCTTAGAATAGGCATGGAGAGTGGTTCCTGGGGCGAGAGGGACATTTGGTGACCTAGCTGTCACCAAGAACATTGTCAGCTACCTGACCCAGGAGGAATGTAATGGGAACACAGAGCTCTAAGGCAGAGCTTACTGTGTTCTGCGCCCAGTCAGTAATGCCTAGCAAGTCTCAGCCCTTTGGCATCTTTTATGGCCTCTTCCAGAAGCTGAGGGAAGTTGCCACTGTCTTTTTCCCATAACAAACTACAAGCATTTCTATGCATACAAAACACCTGTGGATAATTTTGGGGACCCAGGGCCTCAAAGCCCAGGCATTAAATCCTTTAGGTTCCCAGCAGCCCTCGACTCTGCTGTGTTAGCAGCGCCTCTCTGGTTCAGATCAAACCTCCAGCAGGGTTCTGCATTAATGGAAGCCAATGCGCATGCACACAGCAGCAAGCCAATGAGCTGGCTGTTAGATGGAACAGCAAAGGTTGGTGCTGCAGCTGCCAGCCGGGCTTATCTGTCTACTTCTCCTCTCTCTCTCCTTATCCCCAACCTGTGCTTTCTCCCACTCTGCTGTTGTTGTTCCTCAACATCGGAGTCTACAAAGCCAATAAACTTTCATCCTGGTCTACCTCCTGTGGAAGACACTAGAATCATGCCAGCATTCACCCAAAGCCTTTCCACTTCCTGTCTCTCCTCTGAGACTTGGATCTCAGGCCATTGAGCACCTGTCACAAAGCAGGTGGAGAAGTTCACGTTCAGAGGGGCCAGCAGGACGAGGGACATACAAATGACTTATCTGTATGTTCATGTCTCTCAAAACTTGGTATGCTGGCCCCCTGTGTCTGAGCCAGAGACTGCAAGTAACTCAGATTCCTAGGCTACATTCCAGACACACTGAACCAGAGTGTAGGTGGGGGAGGGGGGTGGAGACAGTAAATACTTAGAGAGAGCAAGTCTTTCTGGCTGAACTCTTTGAAAACTAAAGACTTCCAACTCCACTCTTGAATCAAACAAAGTTGCCATGAACGTACATACCTGGACCTTAACCCTTTAGGTCAGTAAAGACATGTTGAATTAACTGGAGCATTCACATTCCCTCCTTTGATTGTCCTGGCTCTCTTATGAAAATGTCACTAATGATGCTTCCTGTTATAGCAGATCTGACTATCCCACTTGTTTAATAATTGGGTAAAGTTTTGCCAAAACAAACCAAAGGAGAAAACAGCTCGCATGCTTTCTTTTGTTATATAAGGAGTGCTGGATAATACAACATGTTCTCATTTTCTCCTAGAAGCCCAGAGCGAGATCCAGGTGTTTACATTAGCATTGGATTCCTGGGTAGTGTCTTTGATATCGAGGCTCCTAGGAATACATCCACTCCCTTATATAACCACCTCTTTGTCTTTTTCTCTTGTTTCAAATTCTGTGTAAACATTCCTTTCCCACTAAAAGCTGTTACTAGTGTTTTCTCCAGTATAGGCATGCGCACATCATCTCTCAACAGTATCTGCCAGTTTGTGGTACCATATGAAGGAAGCATCCACGGGAATGCAGTGATGTCAGATCTCATCCATCCTTGTTCTTGTTTAGCTGTGTTGCCTTAGGCTGCTCTGTTATTTCCTCTAGACCTGGCTTCATCTTTTCAGAGAAGGTTGTCTTTCCAAGGCCTCCCAAGCCCCCAGTTTCCATCTCGGGCCTCACATCATCTGACAGAGGAAGACCATGCTGCCATCCTTGAGGAGGCCTAGCATCTGGGGCCCTGACCTGCTGTTGCATGCTGGACCATGAAACAACGATGTCTTGGAAGCACAGGCAATGCAGCCTGAGATCTTGGGCCTGGTCTCTGGTCCTGGTGCCATAGCAAAGAGAGGCCAGCACAGGCTGTGCCAGCCACACACAAGGCGTGTTGGCAGTAATGAGAGAAGCTTAGAATTAGAATTAAAGCCACTCAACCAAAACTATACTGGCTTCTATTAAAGTACATTAAAATATTGCAAAGTATTTTTTTCCTTAATGTTGTCTTTGTCAAATTAACAGGCCCCAAATTGCTAAATGTCAGTATTTTAAATGTTTCATCTCAAAAAATAGAAAAATGTTTGAGGTGATAGATATGCTAATTAGCCCAATTTGATCATCATACGGGCTATACACAAATTGGGACTTGCACGGTTATTAAGCAAGAGAAAACACACTGCACGGTGTGGTAGGGTAACACACAACTGTAATCACAGAATTTGGGAGGCTGAGGCAATGGATCTCAAGTTCAGGACCAGCCTGAGCTATATAACACTGCACCATGACCACCCTAAACAAAGTAAAAAGTTAACTACTTATCTACACCTGATTTTTTAGTTTGCAAGTTGACTTGCCATGGCATGGCTAAGCAATATCACTCAGTGGCTACTGACCTTTTCATTTGACTCTGGCACTCACTCTTGGGACCATCCAGTCCTTACAGCTTGTTTGCTGAAGCAAGATGATTGTCTGGTCACAATGCTTGCAGCACAAAACTGGCCTCTGATTTTGCATGATGCACGTTTTGATTCTTTGGTCCAGAGGACCACAGTACGCGCACCCCCAGCCTTGTGTTTTTACAGAGAAACTCCTGCCAGAGGCAGCAGTGTTTCTGCAACAAACTCAGACACACAGAACTGAGGCCAAATTCCAGCCCAGAGACTTAGCTGGGAGAAGATGCAAAAGCTAGGGAACCCTTGCCGCTGTTTGTCTTGTGACAAATGCGGAGAGCTGCAAGTGGTTGCCAAATATCCACGTGGAACAATTGTTCAAAAACCCAATTCACTTCCATTTGGGGATTAAGAAATACACTAGCTACAAACCTAAAATAATCATTAATTTTTGCAGTAACATCATTTGGGCTTCTTCAGTGGTCACCATGCATGTTCTAGACACCAAGATCCTTCATGGCTGGGAACAGCTACAGAAGAATTTAAAAAGTTGAATTCAAGTCAAGTTTCTGGGGTTTTTATATTTTTTTTTATTGAACAGTTTCAGAGTTAATTCTCTAAAGAATGAATACCTCCATAAGTTACAAGTAGCTGTCAAAAGAAATAACATGGAATTATTCCTTTACTCTAAAGAAAAAAATCGCAGTGAGTTGCAGACAACTGAAGGCATTGAGAAGGACTGGGACAGAGCCTAATCTTAGACAAATATTAGGTTTTATATATTGCTGTGCGCGTTTGTGTCAAAATGCAGTTCTAGCTATAAAAACTAGATACAGGCTGAATATATTTATCACACGTTCATAGCCCGAGAGGGTTATCATCTTTGATCAGAAGCCAGGGGCTTAATTGAAGTAAATTTCACCACAAGACAGGGACAGACATATTACAGACGCACCTACTAGGCACTGGGCTGCCTTTCTGCTGCCCAGTTTTGCACTGCTCTGAAGGTACAGCTTTCTGACGTGGGGCGATGCAAAGTCCACTATTTCCTTACCCAGGTCTTCGTTAAGTTGGTGCTGGACTCCTAATACATTCGTTGGGGACAATGAGCAAAAGAACAGCAGTGACAGATGGATACAGGTGGCCCTATTCCAGGCAGTTTGTTCACCTACAAATGACAGCAGGCTCTGGGACTGCAGGTTTGCATAAATCTCACAGCAAGGGGAACTCTTGGCTCCCATCCTTCAAACAATTCTGAACTACGCACGTGACCCGAGAATGAAGAAGCTGGTTTCCTATGGCCATTTTCCAAGGTCAAGTAGAGTTTCATTGCCATTCTTTACATTCATTCACTTGGCAAATATTTACTGAGCTCCCATATGGCGGGCATTATTCTAGGTGCTGGGCATGGAACAATGGCAAAGCCCCTGTTCTTCTGGTGCCACATCACAATGGAGAGAGAACGAAGGCTCACCCTCATGCACTGTGTTGATTTGGTTTTTGTTACTTGAAACAAATTAGAGTCAGCTGAAAAGAGGAGGCCTCCACTGAGGGACCATCTCTATCACATTGGCCTATGGCATGCCTATGGAACATTTTCTTGATTAATGGTTGATAGAGGAGGGCCCAGCTCACTGTAGGCAGTGCCGACTACAAGCAAGTAGTCCTTGGTTGTACATGAAAGCAGGCTGAACAAGCCATGGCGTGCAAGCCAGTAAGCATCATGGGGCCCAACTCCCCTCAATGATGAACTTCGGTGTGGAAGTGTAAGCCATCTAGATAAACTCTTTGCCCCCACCCCCCCCCGTTGGTTTTTGTCAGAGTGTTGTATCCCAGCAACAGAAAGCACAGTAGAACATGCATTATATAAAGCAATACAGAAGTTAATAATATAAGCAAACCAAAAATAAAGATAATAGTGTTGAATATGCAGCATAGAAGTCAAATACATGATATAGATATGCGTGATTAGGTTGGTGTAGTAACACAATGGTCTCCTGAGAGACGAAGTCTCAGTAATTGTGAAGGTGAGTGCTGAGCTACGTGGACACAGGCCCTCCCCAAGGCAGGGAGATGCAGAACGGCATGTCTCTCTGCCAACGCTGTGACTGAGTCCTCAGAGTTAGAACTGCGGGTCCTAGAAGAGCAGCTGTGTTAAAGCACAATGTTATCTGAAGGCAGAAACTGTGTGAGCTCTGGAATGGGTGTGAATTCATTCTGGTTCTGCTGTCTCTTTATAGTATAAAAAGATAGAACGGGCCACCAGAGAAGGCAGCCTGGAGAATAGGGTGGGATGGGCCCCAAAGTAACTGTGGAAGGTAGTCAGGTCTTCTGAGCTGGAAGCCCCATGGACTCTGGGGTCAGGTGAGACATCTCCATACTGCTTGTCACTCGTGTCCTTCCTGAGTTTCAGCTAGAATAGCAGAGTGTGAACGCACCCTCAGCCCTTCCCCCCAACGCTTTCCTGGCTCACAGGGAGTGAGAGAGTAAATGGGCTGAAGTTAAAGAGGGCTGTTTGCCAGTGTCTGAGCTTTACCACTGGGAAGGGATGAAGGGGAAATGCTATGAAATAGCAAATGAAAGACAAGAACATGATAGCAACCTGTCCGTGGGCCTTTGTCTGGCCCCTGAGAGCTGATCTTCCAGAGCCAACCTGCTAGAAATCCACCTTTTAATACAAGGATGTCTTGGGGGAGGTTAACAGTCCCCGTGACTGTGAAGAAATTTGCACAGTAATACTTGGATGAGCTACAGAGCTGCAGCGCTGTGTATAGAGCCTTTGGTGTGTATGTGTGTGTGTGGGTTGGAAGCTGAAAGGGGTCTGTGTGATGAAATGGAGGCTGCAGCAGTAACTTGGGAGAGAGGAGAGGGAGAGAGGGAGGGAGGGAGGGAGGGAGGGAGGGAGAGAGAGAGAGAGAGAGAGAGAGAGAGAGAGAGAGAGAGAGAGAGAGAGAGAGAGAGAGAGAGGAGAGAGAGAGCTGAGAAGATGCTGAAACCAGAAGGTCCAGCAGCAGCAGTAGCAGCAGCATCGAGAACAGAACGCAGTAGAAAGATGAAGAAAGGCAAGTTATGGACCAGGGATATCTGCAGGTGCAGGGGAGAACGAGGCCATGAGATCTGCCACAGGGACAGAAAGGCTCTCTCAAGAGAATGGCTTCCCTCCAGTCTCTGAAGGATTCTCAAAAGACAAAGACAGACAGATACCCAGGATTCACAAGCCTAAGGTATTCCCTGGGGGTCAATAGGTAACTTTTACGGAAGGAACTCGTGGTCATCACTGCACTTATGCCTTGGCAGCCTATTGGCTCAGCATCTTCTATGTGACT
This sequence comes from Mus pahari, assembly GCF_900095145.1. Classification (NCBI taxonomy): domain Eukaryota; kingdom Metazoa; phylum Chordata; class Mammalia; order Rodentia; family Muridae; genus Mus; species Mus pahari. The sequence goes on along the minus strand of NC_034592.1, from coordinate 45,297,778 downwards.
ATATTGGTTACCGAAATCTGCTCATTTACATATTAGCAGAGATATGAGTCAGTGGCCACTTGTTTCCATACTAAGGAAACCTCAGGAGGCCTTTCCTGGAGCAGAAATCTTTTGCATTGAGACTCAAGCAAGGTCAAACTGCCCCACTCTTGCTCATTGGTTAGAGTTATAGTTTCTCTGACAGTGGGCATCCACGATGAGTTTGCAGACAAACAAAAGTGTAGGGGTGGGGTCTGGGGGGGAGATGGCTCAGTGGTTAGAGCACTCGCTCTGCAAACCTAACTAAATGCCTAGTGTGTAGCCCCGTCTGAAATCGTAGCCTGGGGAAACAGAGGAAGAGCGGTTTTTCCAGAGCAAGCTGGCCAGCAGGACCAAGCCCTGTCGTCGAGCTTCCTGTTTGGTTGAGGGAGAAGAGCCGCTGTGAATGATTCCTGACCTCCAGCTTCCACATGGTACGCACACTCATACGCATGTGCCCACACGCGTGCAAACGTGCACGTCACACACATCCACAGACAAGCAGAAAACCTAAACAGCACGAGGAGGGATCTGTGATTCTTCACCTGATAGTACAGGGATTGTCGTGCACAGGTCTCCTGAGGCAATAGGTGGTTTAAAATAGTGTCCCTGCAATTAATCTCTTATGAACTCTAATTCCAGAGTCCATTCTCAGACATGTTACCATATGCGCAGTGTTTATTACATGCCTAAGGAAATAGATTGGCTGTAAGGAGAGATGTTAGAAATCAGGATCCTTTCTGTGACGTGGTTTGTTCTCGGGGTAGCAGAGAATACCTTCCTGGTGTACTGGTGACATCACTGGTCACTCTGCCTTGGTCTACCCCATCCCCCTAACTGTTAACTTTGATCTCTTTCAGTCTGTGTCTATGTTCTTTGTACCTACCTCATCTACTCTATGGGCTTCAAATGCCACTTTACACCGCCAACATATAAGCTTATTCCTTGAGTCCAAACCCTTCAAAGAAGCCCAAGAATCTTAAGTCCAACTGCTCATCTGTCCTCTCTCTGCATGTCACAGCCACCAAATCGTCACCTAAACACGTCTGTCGCAGTTGTAATAAGCTCACTCTTCTGGGTATCCTTAGGGTCTGCCTTTCTCCTGAAGTTCACATTGAACTGTCAGCAACCCTTACTGGGTTTCTCCTTGGAGCTGTGTAGTGTGCGATGGCCCCTCCCCCTCCCTCTCTCCCCACCCCTCTCCACTCTCATCCCCACCTGCTCCTGCAGCACACCTGCTTGCTCCTGATCTATTTAGCATTACATTTACACTTCCCAGATCGTGCCTCCCAGGTTTTCATTTGCCCTTTCCCAAATGGCACCGTCTCCTCCTACCTTTTCCTGACCACGCTAATTAAAATTATAACAGATAGATTATTTTAGGAATCTCTCATTTGCATCTTGTCTCAACAAATTCAATTATGGTTTTTTGGTTTTGTTTTTGTTTTTTTTTTGTTTTTAAAAGGAGCACCCGCTTCCAAGATAGAGAACAATGAACTTGGAGCTGAGTCCTATCTATGTCATCAACCAGCGGGTGCCCTTGAATCTTAGATCCTTGAGCTTCGTTTTCTCATATTCCTGCCGGGAGCAGCGTCCTACCTGCTCACAAATCTCTATGAGATAATGTATAGTATAAACAATTTTAAGGCATGCATTCAGCACAAATTAAAATTTGTTTGGGCCCCCTCTGTTCCTTCTCTTGAAGAATGAACATAAGATACCTTTGTGAAAGAGGGGAGGGGGACCTTAGAACTCACAAGAGATTTACCTCTCAGGCCACACAGGCCACACATGGCTGCGAACACAGTCGATTCCATTTCGATGTTCCTGACTCCAGCTCTGTATGCTCTCTTCAAGTAGTCTAGCTTTTTCTCTCTTGAAAAGGAACACAATGCCCCATCTAGGCGACCTTGGCCTGAAAGAGAATGGAGTGATTTAGTGGCTGCTGCCTCACCTCAGTGGCAGTAGCACCCTCAGAAGGCTGTCTGCTTATGTCCCTACCTCTTGAGTGAGCCTCCTCTGGGGACCTGGCTGTGGACTCTTTCCTCTAAAGGACTATAGAATATGGCCTCACCTGGCTCACATCTCATACACAGGGTGGAATGTCTGTACCGGAATGCCCCAGTTCTGAAGGACAGTGGGGACAATCAGGAATGGGGTGAAGGGGGTCACAGAGAAAATTGAGACCCTCAGCTGGCTCAGTGACAGGAGATAGGCCACGTGGAGACACCAGGGGAGAAAGGTTTCATACCTTCAGTGATGCTCCTGAGGCAAATGGTTTGAATACTGTCACTCTCCCTATGATCAATATGGCCAGACATAGACAACTGGTGTGTGCTGTGTCACTTGTGTACCCCTGAGGCTTTGTGCTATCCCTTCACTCAGGTTTTCCCATCCAGATTGTCCCGATTACTTCTGCCTTGCTTAAGCTCACCAGGTTGACCAGTAGGCACAGAGGAAATGGAGAACAATCTGACGTTACCGCTTCACTGTGTCTGTTTCCCAACCTTTTACACCCAGCAGTGCCTGGATGGAAGCTAGTGGCCAGCCATTACTTTCACAGTCCTTCCCGAAGGAAGTCCTTCCTTTCCTTTGCTCCTGTTCCCTCTGGCTTCTGTCCTGGCAGCCAGCTTTCCCCTCTTCTTCCCTCTTCTTTAGTGCTGCCCGCCAACACCTCTGTGTTACTGAGTCAAACTCAGTAGGCCCAGAGGCCCTATGTAATTTGAATATGGGGTCTGCGCGGGCACATAGGAGTCCTCTTACCTCACCCAGCCCCAGCTTAAGTAGCCCCAGATGTGTCTTTCCAGGACTGTCATGCATCACCTCTTTTGTACTTTTTAAACGCTATTTTCTGTCATGTCAAAGAGCCAAAAATCTGGAATTTCAGATGGAAAGCTCTAGAAATTACAAATGCTGGCAAAAGTCTTTCGTATTTGAAACAATATCTCACAGGCCAATGGAAACACTGACTCTACCGGGTTTCTGCTAATGAGCTGTGGTGGAAACACACGGGTGGGTGACACTCTAAGCGAAGGGCCTCAGAGCTGATGTCCTCGAACAGTCTCACCCTGTCCCTCTACCCCTGCTGCCTGTTGTAGAAACACCTCCAACACCTTTACTAACCTGAACAAATGCAAGCAGAGTCCAGTCTATCTCCATGCACGACTTTCTAAAGTAACATGCCAACTTTGATCGAGGGAAAGGTAGAAGTTAAGGCGATGAAATTCTTACATCAACGCTAATGATTATATAACTATATTCACAGCACAAGATTTACTGTGAAGTACTATGGGATCAAGACAGTGTTGTTTCTTCTGTAATGAGTAGAATCCTCATTCGGCTCAGGAGACTGATTTGCCATGTTTCTCTTTTGCCTTGCCCCTCATCCCTTGGAACAAGAGCCGTTATTTGACAGTGACCTTCAACTTAACTCTACACTAGGTGTGGAGACCGTTTACTCTAGGCTGTAGGCTTAAAGCCCCCACTCTGAGACCACCACATCCCCAGAAGATCTGTCTAATTAAACATTTCTCTCCATTTCTCTCCAAAGTCTTCTTTTTTGCCTGGCGTTCAGGAGAACAACGAAAGGCATAGAACCAGCATATTCCTCTTTCTTAAAGACAGCAATTTAAGTAAAAGTCACGGGAAGAGAGGAGATATTGTCAATATCACTAATTGCATTTCAGTATTCAAATTGATACAGGATTAAACTCATTCTCAATATAAAGTCACTCTGCGTGTTTCTCAGCTGCTTATTACGCCCGTATGTTGCTATGCTGTAGTAAGTAAAAAGGCTATTTGCTTCCCCTTGAAAATCCACACTATTAATTTGCTAGCGTGCAGTTTTAATATAAATTGTGGGTTTGTATAACAAGCGGCTGGTGTTTTCCTACTGCTTCCCTGGTGTGCAAAGGCTTCTCACCTTCGTAAAAGTCGTAGGTACACATCGTGTGTCCGATGAGGGTTGGAACGTTGGGGATTTCTCTGCTACAGTGGAACAGATCATTCGCCAGTTCTTTGTCAAGCTCGGTGCTTCGGGTGACCACGTTATCCAAGATGACCTGCTCAAACCGAGGCTTGAAGAAGGAGTCTACAGCTGTATCTGTTATGACAACGGAGCCTGGTGCAATCCCTGCAATGTGGAACAAATAAGTGATCCCAGAAGATTGCTTCCAGTTGACTTTCGGGTCGGGTCCTATGCGACCTAGTCGTTCAACATTAATTAAGGTTGTTTGTTAATGATTCTTCCTGCTTCCATCTTTAAAAATGTTTTTCCCCAAGTGCAATCGAATAACCTTTAAAACAGGCATCCTCATTGGCCGGCTTCGAAGGTTCGCATTTTCAATGTGGTGAGGTTTAAGTTTCAAGATAAACAGGACTCTTGGACATGCAAATTAGTGCCAGCCTTCAGGCTCAAATTTGAATAAATTAGGTCAGGAATAAAGTAAATGAGCCTGCCAGCAAGTAGCTTTCATAAAGTGATGTGACTACTTGATATTTAATCTTCCTACAAACTCCTCGATTACTGTAATTTTTTGGCAGCTCTCCCCTCTCTTCAGAGTCTCATCACATGCCCTCCCTCTTCTCCTGTACTCCATGCAAATTAGGCCTCTTGGCTGCTCTTCCATTGCTGCAAAGTCTGGCTTGCTCAAAGGGCAGGGGCCTGCTAAGGTGCTATTTCCTGTCATCTTTTACTCTCCCTGCCTGGGTGTGTCCTTCTCCTCCCAAAGCCTTCTCATCACATTAATGCCAGAGTTCCTCGGGTGTCAGCTGGAATCACTCCCCTCTAAAAGTCTGAGCCATGGAGAGAGAACCAAAGAAATGAGCATAAATAAGTGAAAGGTAACAAAGATGGGGTCCAGAGAATTTTCCAAGGCCTTTGGGGACCCATCTTTTGATTTATGCCAATTTCTACTTACAGCCTAAGTGCGAAAATGTATCTAAATGGCACTCTTTTTTTTTTCTTTTAAACTGTCATTTGTTTGTCTATTTCTCTGATGAAACACAAGCTACATAAATCTAAGAATAGTGTCAGCTCACTGCCCTCTCGCCTGGCCTGGTGCTGTGCCCAGCACATCATGAATAGTCAATAGAAATCAGGGAGTACATGCTTCTATCACGATACCACAGAACACAGGTCTGCAAATTCTGGTTCTCGGGCCACATGCCACCTGTCTTAGTAAGCAAAGCTTTGTTGCAACATGATCCACACGTTCATTTACATACTGTCCTTGCTGTATCTGAGCTATGATGTGACACTAAGAAATAGCAACAGAAAGTGCACAGTTTGCAAAGCCCGGAACCTATATAATCTGGCACTTTACAGGAAAAAAAAAGGAACATACACACACAATCCTGGCTATGGAGTGCAGACTCATCTTGGGTTTGTACATATTCCAATATGCCAAAGTCAAGTTAATTAGATCCCCCCCAGATACCCAAGGTGGCTGTCGGAGTTTAATTTCTGTTGTTGTGATAACAACCTAACAAAAGCAGAGGCACCAGGTTTACAATTCCAACTTACAGTCTGCCATTATGAGGAACTTAAGGTAAGACCTAGAAAGCAGTCAGTCACATCCACAGTTATGAGCAGAGGGAAAAATAACGGGTACACAGGAACTTCCTAGCTTGCTTGTGCTCAGCTCCATTTCCTGACTCTTACACAATTCAGGACCTCCTGCCTAGGGAATGGTCACGCCCACTTCAACAAATTGAATTAAGACAGTCTCCAACCAGATACACCTGCAGGCCAATCCAAGGTAGATGCTAGGTTGTGTCAAGTTGACAAATGAAACTGAACATCCCAGTAGCTTCTGAAGATACAGTTCTGATTGGCCAGACACACTGTAAGTAAGCCGAACAAGAACTCCCTACCTTATCCAGAGTGCCCTAAAACATTGAGAAGGCAGTTGAAAATGTATTTTCCTCCTATTGGCTTAACATGCAGATACACTGAAGCATTAATAGCCTAGTCTCTCTAAAACAAATGTGCTCTTTAATTGTGTACATTTCCTTTATCAAAGTTTTTTTTTCTCCATTAAGGAATGTTCATGTCAGCAAAAGAATAAGTAATATCTGTATTTTTTTTCTATCTTCAAATACAGTGTTGCTTCAAACAGAGCAAATGAGACTGTCTTAGATGCAACTCTGAAATGAAATTGTTTACACCAATCCAATAGCTTTGCTTTGCCTCCATTTACAGGCAGGCTTCCATGATGTCGGTACAATCTTGTACGGCAGTCTGTACCGTGTTATCAAGAAACACGAGACCACGGCCATGATTTGGACGGTCACCAGAGTGACTAGCTGGAGGCTCACTCAGATCAAATGGCAACTGCAGCAGTCAGGTTGGCCAGGGTGCGTAGCTGCGAGCTCAGGAGGCAGGTCAGTGTATCCCACAAACCGAGAATTACAGGCAGCCTTAATAACGGTTCCCTTGTCTTTCCCAGGCACGTTGTTCCCTAAAACTGATCATTTGGGAAACTACAATCTAGAAGCATGGCTGGCCAACATTGACTGCTTCCATTCTCCCTTTCTATTTGGAAGAGCACCGTCTCCCACACAAAATGCTTTGCTCACATGTGAGGGGCTGTGGGCTGGCTTTGTTTCTGGATTATAGCCCTTGAAAGGCTGTGGTCCTTTCTAACTTGCTCCATCTTAGTCAGAGTCATCTGTGAGTGTGCCATTTCTCTAGTCCTCTGAGGATTTTTGTGAGACCACCTTTTGCTCCTCAACGCTTCCTCAAGCAATTCTGAGGGATTTGCCTTTTTAAATGCTCACCCCCTTCTCTGTGACCATGTGTTCTTGTCACTCTATCAAGCCTTTCCATTTAAATTGCATCCGCATTAGCGTGCAGTCACGTGGTAAGATGACACCCTGAGAAGACCTGCTCCTTAAGAAACAATTGAAGGGCAGCGGGGAAAAGCTCTTGGGTGAACTTACGCAGTCACTGGACCTTTCCTACAAGCCCACACGGTCCTTTTGGCTGTGCAGTTGAGTAAAGCACGGGACCAAGAAAAGAGCTGAAATCACTGAGACCAGCCAAAGGCAATGTTTTGCTAGCAGCCATAGGTCCGATACCAAATAGATAAAACAGGTAAATCCTTATAACTTTCTTTACCTGAACACCCCATTCCTGTCACACAGAATCTCTCAGGCTTGAAACCTACCCTAACTATGTACTGATTAGTTTTTGTTAACTTGGCTCAAACTGAAGTCGCCTGGGAAGAGGGAGCCTTCACTGAAGAATCTTGTCCATAAGAATGGCCTAGCAGTGCACCTCCAAGGCCTCTGCCTCCATTCCTGCATCTGGGATCCTGCTGTGAGCTCTTCCCTTGGCTTTCCCCAATGATTGTCTGCGAGCTGTTAGCCATATAAGCCCTGATTTCCCCACATTGATTTTGGTCAAAAGTAGAACATACCATAACATCATACTTTCTAACAATTCTCTATCAACATCTTTGAACAAACAGTGGAATCACACACACACACACACACACACACACACACACAGAGAGAGAGAGAGAGAGAGAGAGAGAGAGAGAGAGAGAGAGAGAGAGAGAGAAAGGAGGGAGATCTCTTTAAATTCCCAAGCCCCAGCACTTTGTAGCCCATCTGGATTTCTGTTGGGCTCTGAATATGTTGGTGTACTTTGAGTTAACACGGGGATGTAGGAAGAATCACTCGGCTTTAATGGTAGAACTCAATCCATCTTACCAATTCCCCCTGATGTTCCAATTCTGATGATGGTAACATCACAGCAGCGTGCATGGTGGAGTAATTTGATGAGTTCGTGGAGCATAATAGAAATGGAAGGGATGCCCATCCCGTGCTGTTGAGAGAGAGGAGCGTCATTATACATCTCACACACGCATAAGTGAGCAGGACGTATTTTTTCTTCTTTATGAGTTAACAGCCCTTGTATACATTTACATAATCATTAAGACCGTGCCAGCGCTTGGGAAAACGTAAGTCATCTCTAAGTGATGCCTACATGGCTGATGGATGTGTCCGTCTGTGAGGACTAGAGAGAGGCATCCCAGAGCCTCTCAGTGTCGAGAGCAGAGGTGGATGGCGGAGAACACAGGTGTGCTGGGGCAGCAGCATCTCGTGTCTGCCTGCGGGGTTCTTTTCAATGAGTCTATGTGAAAAGGATCCTGCCCCCATACATAACTGACAGGAAACGGAGGAAGCAGAGGAAGCTTAATTTGGGCTTCCATTTCACACACCCTCACTTCACCCTAAGGCGTGGAAGAGTAAACTAATTTTACTGTTCAAATGTAGCCTTGATCGTTTGTTCTTAATTCTGTGTGAGTTTCAGAAGGACCCTAATGGAGAAATGTGGCTTCCGTTCCCACTCAAAGAGTTTCAAACTTAGGCTGAACCTGTGAATAAGTTTAAATTGCTACAGATCGTGACCGCAGCCTGGTTTAATTCTGCACTTATGTCAAAACAATCACAGTCCCCAGACTAGGGGGTCAGTCAACATGGACTAGAGGATTTAGCCAGTTCTGATGGTTCTGTTAGGTCTAATAAGTCTTCAGAAAGACCTTCCATGCAGTAGCTTGCAGAAACTGGAGCTGAGTTTTACCAGTGGGTACTTCACTTCTGACCTGATGGCAGTGGAGTCCGGGTATCGATCGACGGCCACAGAGACTGTGGAAAACCACTAGAGCTGTGGCCGTGTTGTTTCCAACCAGAGCTCTCTCTCCTTCCTGTCACCAAGAATATTAAACTGTGGGCCTCTGGGGTCACCATTTTTTTTTTGTTGTTCCCATCCAGTACACCCTCATTTCTGAAAGCTTCATAAAGCCTCCTGGAATCTAGGAATCAAGTCTGTATCGATCTGTGTGCTTGAGATTAACAAGTTTGGGGCCCTGGTGCTGGCTCTGCAATGAATGAATAAACTGTCATTCGCTTCAACTGCAAATTAGCAGATGAATTATTATTTCGTCTACTAGGTTCCTTCAAAATCAGCCATTTGTTAACTTTAGGATCAGCACTTGGTTTTCAATATGATGATGCAATTACAAATAGACTCCTGTTTCTCTTAAAATTCTCTCTCTCCTTCTCTTTCCCTCCCTCCCTCTTTCCCTCTCTCCCTGCAGGCTACTAGAGATTTGCAACATGGTCTGTATTGGGAACTGCCTGCCTGTCTAGTATTCTAAGTGGCTAGCTTTGACCATTTGTGTCATGGTCCTTGACAGAACACCAGAACCACCTCAGGCTTTGTCTTATGATCAAGTGTTTCTGATCATTTAGAAAAGTTTCGTGTGTGTATGTGTGTGTATGTGTGTGTGTGTGTGAATGTTCCTTTTCTTCTCTCCCCATTTATTGTACAAAATAGAACAAATAATTATTGTTTATAGGATTTCAACTGAAAAGTTAGTAGGACAATATCAGGGGACGTTTGGCTTCTTCTAAGGTATGTAGCCTATAATTTTTTATTGACTGAACAAATTCATAAGCAAATAAATTCTGCTATTAGAAGCAAAAACAGGTTTCAGGCACTCTTGACCTCATGAGATCCATTTCACTGCCCCAGTAGTATAATCATGCATGTTTTCTTTGGTTCCCCCATGTTCCCTGCTCTCGGGACATTCTATCACTGGGTAATCTGAATCACTTGAGGGATCAGTGGATTGCAATATTCCCTACCATCAAGCCCATTTTATAACTGAGCTCTTCAGAATTGCTGTATCTATGCAGGGCTAACTCACTGTCTCTTATGCCTCTCAAGAGGACTATCACATCCAAGCCCATCACAGGCTTGGACTTTTTGCTTAAGAATATAGCCATGTGTGGAAAGCTGAGTCAGGCAGAGCGGGTGGCCATGTACAGACACTCTCCTAAGTGTTTGTCATTGATGGGAACAGCTCAGAGAATCACTCTGCTTTCACCACACCTTAGTGTCCAGAAGAGCTATCAGGTTCTGAACGAGAGCAGAACACATCACAAAACCTCTGTGCAAACGCACTGGCTGCTTCTCAGTGAGTTTGTGTTATATTCTAACAATCCTGAGAATTGGTCTCTATGAATAGTTCAAGGCTCCTAAAGCAAGATAAAAGACAGAGGAAAGGAAATGACTGGGAAGGGGAGTGGGTTGATCAGTTAGGAATAGAAAGAGGGATGAGCCTTGAAGACTTCTGCCCTTCCCTAACAGTTAAGTAGTGAGTATAAAGGCAAGTAGCGACCCTGTATGCTCTGCCCTATCCCCAAAACTTTTTCCAGTTGTATTAACCTCTTCACTTGGGTTCCTTGTGTCAGAAGACACAGCAGAGTGGGGAGGGAACTGTGTTTGGATGGTTCCAGTTCAGCATCCAGCCCACAAAGGCTGGCTGACCTGCAACTGTCCCCTACTTACACTGACGGAGAGCACGGGGCCTGTTTTGAACATGCAGTATCTGTCTGTCCCCGCACAGATGTCTTCAATGTCTTCTCCATCTCCCTCCAACTGGAGTTCCTTGTGCATAAACTGTGCAAATGCCTTCATTCTGTTCGGGCTCCCACCAACACAGACAAACTGTCAATATAAAATGAACAGGTGCCTACCATTGTCACCATGATATGAGCAAGGGGGCAGCATTCAGTTCTAATGTTTTCATTCTGTAGCACGTTTAATTTACTTCTGAGTGTGCGAAGATGTCTTGGATTGTGCTCAAAATTTGGCTCATTTATGTCGTTAACCTGAAAGAAGGCACTAGGAGTTATGTCCTAAATTAGTGAAGAGAATCATGTAAGTGTACACAGTGTTCAAGGAGGTGGGTTTGTTTATAGTAGCATCAGCCGGCATCTTCATGGCGGTAATCATCCTAGCGGCGGGTGCTCACATGACATGTGTAGTGTCAAGTGCTAAGGATGTGGAATGTAAGTGTTGGAAAGCAAAGTGACCCCTGCCAGTTTGACTGTGTTTTTTGATTATCCACCCTAACCAGGAGCCTTTATTTAAAAATTTACTGTGGTAACTTCAAGCTTTAAAGGAAACATCCTGAGACTTTTCGGTTCTTCACTGAAGAAACAAATCATGAAGCAACAAGGCTCGTAAGTTCAGAACTTGACCGTAGCAGGTCATCTCTCCCACTAATTTGTTTTTGTATTTATCTTGTTCTCTGACTTTAGGGTAGATGTTGCAGTCAAAGGTTGCCATGTCTAATAAAATATGTTGACAATCAGCAATTAGGCATGGGAATGCATACCTACAGCCAGAGTTCTGAGGTCGAGGCAAGATGATTAGGAGTTTAAAGAGCAGCCTGGGCTGCACAGTGCATTTGATGCCAGACCAGACTATATAGTGAGACCCTATCTCAAAAGAAAATTATAATTGATCATGTCACAACCTGTTAGGGATACATCAACCCCAAGGATGAGAGAATATGCCAGTGAGAGAGTAGAGGAGTGTCCTGTTGACGGCCTACATGAGAGGGCATCTAGGTGGGCACCAAACAGGATCAGCAACAGAGGGGAGGGTCTGAGGGCTAGGAAGAAGCGGCGCACACAGAAGGTTGTCATTCAGAAATCTACTCAGAAACAAAAGCCATGTGGTGTGGTGCAAATATGGTGTGGTGTGTTATAAGAGATGCAGTGTGTATGGTGTATATACAGTATGATGTGTGTGGTGTAGTCTATGTGGTCTGATGTAAGAGATATGGTGTATGTGGTGTGGTATATGTGATGTGCTATATGTGATATGCTATATATGGTGTGGAATGTACAGGGTGGTATATGTGATATGGTATATGTATTGTAGCATATGCGATATGGTATATGTGAAATGCTATATGTGGAGTGCTATATGTGATGTGGTATATGTGGTGTGGTATATATGGTGTGGTATATGTGGTGTGATATATGTGGTATGGTTGATGTGATGTGCTATATATGGTGTGGTATATATGGTATGATGTATGTGGTGTGGTATATATGGTGCGTATAGAGTAAAGTACAGAAAGCAAAAGCCAAGGAATGCTAAGCAGCTGCCATTTGAGTGTAGGCACACTTGGCTTTGAGAACTAGCTCATCTCTGATTAAGTCACTTGCTCAGCAACACATGAAACCATTATATTCTTCAGATCATCATCTCTGCCACTCTCGGGTTTAATCAGGTGCAGGCATGGATCCCTGTACCTTCTCAGTGTCCACGTATGTGGACTTCTATGTTTCATATCAGATAACACTGCTCTGGCCTGCATTTGAGCCCATATCTCTGTTGCAGGATTCAGAAAACAATGAAACTGACTTAAGTTTTCTTGGAGGGAAAAAGACACTTAGTGGTGCCTGGCTGATGTGGGCAGCATTGGGCAGCAGACCCAAGGAAGGCTAGCACGGGCCTTCATGGGGGCTGTCTGGAGAAATTCCTGAGGTTGCTGAGTGGGTGTGCCCCCCTGCAAAACATCAACAGAACTATTGGGTGGTCTGAGTTCACGATGCATCCTGTTTCTATTTAACAATAATTTCTGAGCAGCGTACAGTCACTCTCAATCACAGGACATAATTATGCTTTTTTTTTTTTTGGTCTGGGCACCGTGCTTCCCATGTACCCTCACTTCTGTCTTCTCTGGAATCTCCTAGGAGGTTTTTCTATTGGGCCTTAAGGTAGTAATGAACAGTAGAAGCCATCCATAAAGTCTAGAGACAAGACAGCAAGGCGGGCCGATGTTTAAGGTAAGCTTCAGATCTATGATTATTCGGGGACTTTCTCCTTTCTTGATATGAGTAGTTAAGCACTTTCTTGCTGTGCGTAGGTCAAGGTCTAAGCACAAGGAGGTCCCTTGTAATCTACAAAATACAGGAGATTGAAAACAACCTCGCTGTGTGGTACCAGGACATCTAAATTATAATCGTTCGGATTGACCAGAAAACTGAAACAGATGTTAGGATAGTTTGCAGTTTGTTTCTGCTTTGAACTGTAGATATTGCAGGAATCAGGCAGAGTGTCTGCAGGTTTCTGGAGACATGTGTAGATGGAAGCAAGCTTAGCTCCTGACACTTGTCCCGAGCCAGACTCACTAAGCATCACCTGTAGACACCACGACCAGCCTGACTGCTTTAATAAGAAGTAACACACAGCTGAAGGCCACTGGCCAACAATGATCTCTGGTGGCGCTGACTGCGATTTATGTTCCAAACAACATGATCTTTGTCTAGGATGTATCAGAAAAAGGTAGAAATGCATTGGGCCGGAGTAAGAAGCATTGTAAAAATATGTTCAGAATTTTGCCTAATAGCTTCCAGAACAAACTCACTTTTAAATGTCCCCAGTAGCTTAAAAGATTTTACCATATGGCATTAATTTAAAACATAGAGTTTATGCATTTCATGTATTAAGAAGGACTATAAACATTTAAAGGTATATTATGAAGCCTTATGAAGCAATGATTTTCCATGTTACTTAAAATTCTGAAGATACCATGCATTTGAGAAACATGGCCCAAAGCCCCCTGAGCTTGAACTGATCTGATGCTCCCTACCTGGATACGAGCTAGCATGGTACCAAATGGCATCCTGCAAGCTTCTAAAGGAAGGAGGCAACCAACAGACCTACGTAGCTCTGATGTCTATGAACCACATTAATGACCAGTACGGCATGGTAACCCTAAGGGTGCAATAGTGGCACACATATCTTGGTAGTGAACAACTGCTCTCTAATTGGAATTAGACCCACTCGAGGAAAGTGAAAAAATGTTCACAGGACTTGCAACCTAGCTAACTGCTCAGAACTAGAAAAGTCTTGGCTATTGGAGGAGAATCTACAACCACTAATTTACTAAACCCGCACAATCCCTAACAACAATCTGTAAAAATTTGTCCTTATAATCACAGGTAAGTGTAATCTTTAACCCTAACCCCGTCAAGAAAATCTCTCTGCAACAGATGAGGACCATTACAGAAAACCACAAGCAGTCAAAATTCAGAGTTGTGGAGCCCAGACTCAGTGGATACAACTACAGAGCATTCCTGCACCTAAAGATCAGGGGACATTGTGGAAGAGGAGAGGGGAAGTCTGTTGAGAGCCAGAGGACCAGAGAGTTTGTTGGGAGACTGTATCACCTAGCAACATCAGATGCTGCACTCATAAAGTCTCACCAGCGTAACTACCCAAATGTAAGCTGAAGAAGACTAACACCAATGGGCATGCAAAACTGGATGGAGAAAAGCACATGAGACCTCAAACACACACACACACACACANACACACACACACACACACAACACAGCAAGCAAAGAAAGCTGGGAGGGGTAGAGGTGTTCTTTCTCAGGGAAGAGTACACTAATTGGTTGGCCAGTGCCAAATAGTCAACCCTGGAAACATACATACAAGCAACATTTCATGGATGCGACCAGATAATATTTAGGATTCTATATGTATAGGCATATATGCATGTAATAACAACTAGTGAAAAAGAAGCCATAAATTTGAACCAAAATGGAGAGGGGTATTTGGGAAGGTTTGGAGGGAGGAAAATTAAGAGAGAAATGTAATTATGTTATACACTCAATAAAATTAAAATTAATTGCTTGGATGAAGCAGAGGGTACCAGTTAGTGATTTTATAAAGGGCATCTGTGACAACATGATAAAATATATAAATTTGGATATTGAATTTGAAAATTCAAATTCAATAGCACCTCTATCATGTTTTTCAGTTGTTCTCATCTCCCATGTGTATGGCAGCGACTGATGGGTTACATGCCAAGTCTGTTTCCTCTTCATCCTGGGTTTACAGGTAATGCTAACTTCCCAGGCCTCTTTCCAGGTAGACAAAGCCATATGCCCGAGTTCCAGGCGCTGGAATACAGGCAGAAGTAAAGTGATCCACTTCCAGCCTGGTTCACAGATGCACCCTATCCCCATCCTACAGGAGACTATATTGTACAGATATACAATCTATAAACAGCAGCATGCAAGAGGACCAGGTCTCTGGACCTCTATTCCACCTGGCCAGTCATCAGCCAGGTACCTGCTTTAGGCTTGTTGTGAACTAAAGGTCAACTTACATTGTGCTAAGCCATTGAACCTATGTAGTAGCAAGCAGGAAAATCCTTCAAAGCACAAGAAAGCTATGAAGGAAGAAGGGTGACGGTCAGAGTCGGTCAGATTTGTTTTTCTGTGCATTTGTCTGTTTAAGACCGGATCCCATGTAATCTGGGCTGGTCTTGGACTTGTTATGTAGTGAAAGCCAGGCCTGAACTCCTGACCCTCATGTGACACCTCCCATGCTCTTTGGTTGCAAGCATGCACCACCATACCTAACTCTTTCAGGTTTAAACTGTTTATCTTACAGAAGATGTTGTCTGCTTTTGAAGTTAATACTGATAATTATCACCATTGTTTGTGGGGCAAAGGTGAATTTTTAGGTATTGGTGGGTTGTGTCCTGTGCTTTGTAGCCAGAATTGCTGTCCTGAGACTTAAGGAAGAAATAAATCTATAGTGTTCTCACTCTGAGATAAGAGAGCACCAGGTGAAGAGACACTACTGAGAACAGAATCTATAACAATACAACTGGGTTTTTATCTTCTGTTCCCAACATCCTGTTTCTGTTATGATTATAATTCTCCTCTCATCCTAAAACTAAACGCACTTTTGCCTCCTATCCATCAAAATGGGGCTATAAGTAGTGTTGCTGTCAAGGACAAAGCTTTTTGAAATGGCACATGTCTGTTATTTAAGTGACTATCCTGGTGGGTGACAGTGGTTCTGAGAGACAGTGTGGCAAACACACTGGTGTAAATCCAGCCAGGTAAAGAAGAGGGAACGTGAAGTCCCAACTTCTGATGTGACAGATATAAGACCATATGCACTCGTGTGTGTGTGTGTGTGTGTGTGTGTGTGTGTGTATGTGTGTGTGTATTTGCATGTGCGCGCATGTGTGCACACACCATGTGTGATTGTTATCTCTAAAACAAAGTTATCGATCACATAATTTGCCAATAACTAGGAAAGTAATCGTTTCATCAGGGAAATCTAGGGTTTTATCTCAGCTTTTCCACTTACTGGCTGTGCCTCCTACAGATTAATAAATATAATAGGTGTGTTTTAACACCACCTATACTTTGAGTCCTAATGTCCTTTTCTATATAGGAAAGATAATATGTAGTTTCTAATGTAACCAAAGCCTGACTTTAACTCCTGATGTTCTTGCCTATACCTCCCATGAACTTTGATTACAGACATGTGAGTATAAGAAAGAAATAACTCCTGCATCATGGTGGGGACTGGGAGAATCATATATAAAGACGGTCCATGTATGGTAGGGAAAAGGCGGACACTTTGACATGTAGATAATAGGCCAGTCTGTATCAAAATATCTATCTTCTTAATGTACTGAATACAGTGTACCTTAATTTGTTAATTATGGTGGTCCTTCTGTTCCAGTCATCCTTAGATAAAAATCTTGGAGAAATCACTGTGCAGCATGAACCTCACACCTAACATTTGAATTCAGTTAATGAGTGCCAACATTGACTCGATCAAAGACTCCTGGAGCCCAAACATCAGACTCCGTAGAAGAGGCAGAGATTACATTCAAAAGATGACACAGCAAAAGGAGGTAGGCTGTACGAAAGGGGGCTGCAGTGTGGAGAGGAAGGGGAACACAGGCTGTGCTGCTGTCTGGAAACCCTCCCACACTCACCTTCTCTCCCTTAGCGCTGGAGGGAGGAGGCAACTGCACATGCACCCTCGGACTGACAATGGGCTTTCCAGATACACTTGCTTCCCTACTCCCCTCCCTTCTGCTTCCATGCTCCTTTCTTCCTCTGCCTAAACTCATCCTCTTTCTCTTCTTTCTCCACATTCCTCCCAGTTACTGTTTGGAGAATTCTGACTTGCAGTAACTCAGGATCTACCTAGTACATTGAGTAAGAGCCCTGGGAACTTAGTCTAAGTACCAGCTCTGCCACTCTGGCGTATCTTTAACTTCCTTTGACTTCTGTGAGTTCATTCCCTTTGACCATGTCGGTGACTCATTCTATACTAATATACTTGCACGAGAAAAGCCCTTATAACATATAGTTATCTACCTGAGTCTTGTTTCAAACGAGAAACATTTACTACAAAAGTCAAAAATAGTTTATGTAATTCTCGATCCCGTGAACAATGAATTTCAAACAAAATGGAATAATGTGGGAAAATAATAATAATAACATAATGTTAAATAAAAATATATAGTGTGATAAGTTGCATCATTAAAACTAATTTTTTTTAAGATAGAGTCTCACTTACCCAGGCTGGCCCTGAACTTGTTATGTAACCAAAGATGATCTTGAATGTTGAATTTCTGGTCCTCCTGCCTCAACTTCCCAAGTTTTGGGGATACGGGCTCTCACCACTCCACCAGTCTATGCTGAGCTATACCCTTAGCTTTATTATAAGTAATTTAATATTTTTATTCAAAAGAATGGAAGAGGCTGTATGGAGTTAATATGCTCAAAGCCCTCTATGTACTTATAAGAAAATGTCCTTATGTAACCTATGTACTGTGTACAATGAATATATACCAGAAGAAAAAAATGAATAAATGAAATGGAAGAAAAGAAAGTAGGTTGATTGGTGTCTTGGTCTAGGAAGTAGGGCTATAAGGTATTGTTTAAATGCAGAATATTCTTGTCTATGTTTTCCTAATTTTAAATAAGGAACAATAATTGTTTTTATAATTTATGTATATGGTAAAATAAATAACATAATAATATAATTCTCCCATTATTATTCTAAAATAACAACTTTCTCGTGAAATATTTCTTATAAGACAATAAAATCTTAATGATTCAAAATATTGACAAATGGTCATTTTTTTGAGAAGAGAATAATAAGGTGTTGTTAGTCTCAGATTCTTTTATGATTTGATAAGATGAGAATTAGCGAGGTTCAGCAATAAATGTAGATTTTAAGCTGTGAGCTCAATCTGTTAAGACATAATGAATTCTGAGTACCCAACAATATTGTCAATAAAATTATATTTATCTCCAGGGAATGGAGCAGCAAAGTAATCATGTTTGCATTGGATTTAGTTTGGAAACCTTTGTATCCTGTTGGAGTGAAAATGACCATTCATGATGCTCACATTCCAAATTAGAGTGGCTTCATGCACTCTTGGGACTTCTGACCTGTCTCAACCCAAGACTGTGAAGTTAATTTTGGAAAAGAAAAGAAAAAAATGGCAAGAGAAATACAGTACATTTCCTGACATTCAGAATATTTTTACCTTTACATCCCCAAACATTGCTGGTAGGTTGTGTGTTTTGGTTCCTAAGTCCAAGTGATAGAGAATGTCTTCATCCATGCCTTCCAGGTACGGGTTCTTAACATACACAGACCGTTTTCTAGGGAAAAACACAATAATGATATCAAGATATTCGGAGAGAAAGCACACCTGAAACAGGATGACAGTCTACACCTATGATTGCCACTAACACAGCGACTGCACAGAAACCTCTCATAATTAAATCTATAATATGGCTAATATTTGTTTTATGATTACTATATACCACATTTAGACCTAAGCATGGAAACTACGCCGTGCTAGGAAACTGATGAAATAAATACATTGAATCATTTAATATACCATGACCGTTCCATTAGATGAGTAATATTAATAATCCAGTTTACAAATGAAGACACCAAGGCTCTTAGAAGTTGAGCAATCCCATGCATCCAGGAAATGTACAGTCATCTCTCCTCAGTTCACTCTGTCCCTAATTGTCATTCTCTTACTGTGAGGTTACATAATATAGGGACATGACTCTCAGACCACCCTTTGTTCTAGTGCATGATCAACTGGACATACACGTGTTGTACAAGCATGAGTACGCTAAGTTTGTTCTTCTGTTCCCTCATCTGTGAAGTAGGGGATGATGAAAACTGCCCCTAGGCACGTTTGTGAACCTTAAATTTCATGATAATTATAAGGCATTGGGAGGTATAGTGACAAATACCTTCATTCATGAGACTAAGCAACAGACGTGCACACACACACACACACACACGGGAGAGAGAGAGAGAGAGAGAGAGAGAGAGAGAGAGAGAGAGAGAGAGAGAGAGAGAATACTTGTAAAAAGCCTTATGTATGGTAATAGAAGTATCCCTTATCCCTTATACTTGCAATATTGTGAGGGCTTTATTGAGATCAACCAGAAAAAGCAGAGTGTGCCCCAAAGTGCTTTGTGTTTGTGACCTCCAATTCTTTTCCTTTAGGGTACCCTACTAGGTAAATACCCAGTGAGATAGTGTCATATGACTGAGTTTGGACAAAAGGATGTGGGGATGTGACTTGTCTTTTGTACTGCCTGGCTCTGGGTTACATCATCTCGATGGCTCTCTGGAGTCCATCCCCTTTTCACCCATGATTTGCATTGAGCCAGAAGCCACTGAGCTCAGACAGTATTGGTGTCTGATCCCTGAGAGGTTGCTAGCTGTGGTCAGGGAGCTTGGACGTGGTCCTTGCCCCATTAGAAGGCTTAGGTGAGAAGAAGACCTCAGAGGATGCTGAGCTGCGTACAGAGAGATCACCAGGCTCCTGGGGAAGGTGGGTTGGCGTACATCAGAGACACAGAAAGGATGACCAGGCTCAGGTTGGGGAAACAAAAGAGTTAGCTAACCGAGAAATCAAATGCTTAAAATGAAGCCTGAAGAAACATGACGACTGAGCTTGAAGAAAGGGGCATGGGGGGGGTGAGGAGAAGGGATTTATTTAATCTTGATAAACATGTAAAACAAAATTCAAAACTATTGTCCTAAGAAATATGAAACTAAGAAATAGAAGGTGAGAGAAAACGAACCCTTCAGCCGAGCAAGAAGATGCATGCGTTTCATCCCAGCATGCAGGAGGCAGAGGCAGGCTGTGACCTGTGAATCTGAGGCCAGCCTGGCCTGTACTGTGGGATCTCACTCTAGCCAGGGCTACAGAGTGAAACCAGGTCTCAAAAAAACAACAAAAACCAACCAAACCAGAGCCTTTTGTTTTCTTTTCTTTTAAAGAGAGGTCCTTTAATGTAGAAAATGTCCAATAGCGTTCTTTTACCGACATCAGGAGAGTGTGGGACGGGGAACACAATGGAAAGACAAACTTGCTCCCAGAGAGAGAAAAAGGGTGGGAGGGAGGCCTAGAAGCTTTTGCTTGGCATCAGCCCATCGCTCCATTACCCAGGATGCTTCAGTGGCTGGAACCAGCATCACACTCAAGGCCTGAACATAACACCCCTTTGCATGGCTGACGGAACCTTTCCTGACCATATTGCTCCCCGGGGAGCAACTGTATTATGCTTCAATAGCCTTGTCCCACATGCTCCGCTGAGGAGGCATCTCTCAGCACTGTGTCTCCAGCTCCACACACTTCTTGGCTTCCTTGTCAACTTTCCTGGTCTGTGCCTGTGTCTGGGTATACCTACGTAAACAGTGTACGAGTCCTGGGTTTGCTTCCATGTGCCAGGACTCCTTGAAAGCCACCATGAGGGATTGCCTAGCTAGCACTCTGGACTTAGTTGTGCTATTCTGCCTCTCGTTTCTCTCTCTCTCTCTCTCTCTCTCTCTCTCTCTCTCTCTCTCTCTCTCTCGTCCCGATACAAGATATCGAACTGCCCCTATTGGTGGGC
>NC_034592.1:45237301-45276319 GCF_900095145.1 Mus pahari | reverse complement strand
GAAGGAAGGAAGGAAGGAAGGAAGGAAGGAAGGAAGGAAGGAAGGAAGGAAGGAAGGAAGACAAACTCCATGACATTGCTGTACTGTCACTACTTCAGAGCAAGCCCCTGCCTCCCAAAGCAGGCAGGCAGAGATACCTCCTTGCTACATTTGGGAGGAGTGAGTCAGCGTTTCTCCACAGTCCTAATGCAGAGTGCTGAATGAAGCTTCCGGCATCCCGGCCCAGCTCAGGAAGCTGGTTAGAAAGGCAAACCACGTTTCCACCCCAGAACCATTGAATCAGAACGTGCATTTTAATAAACCCTAGTGATTCATATGCACATTAAAGTTCTGGAAACACTGCCACTCACTTCCTCCTCCAAATTCAATTCTACTTTTGATTTCATTCTGCCCAAGCTGATTTCATGATCTGGAGGTTTTCCTTTGGGTTTCCGACCGAATCTACAAACTGTACCACTAAGAAACACACTCATTCATCTCCAGTGACTCTTTAATTGCTGGGGCAACCTTAAAGCTAGGATCTGATGTTGACAGAGAGTCTTGTCCCACTCTGTCATGAAAGCACTGTTAAGGGGATCATTCTGTCAGCCACCAGAGGAGGCGCCTTAGCCATTTGAAATCTTTCCTGGTTCTACATAGATTTTAGGGTTGTTCTCTTCCTGTGGTGAAGGGCATTAGAATCTTAGTTGGAATTGTGTTGAATCTGCAGACCAGGCTGGGTGGTATGGACACTTCACTAGTCTCTCTGTCAACAAACACAAGTCATCCTTCACCGCTTTACGTCTTCATGATGTCTTGAAGCTCTTTTACTATAGTTTTCAGGATACAGTATTACTGTATTTCATTGTTTGATTAAGTTCATTTTCAGGCAGTTTCTTTGTGTGTGTGTGTGTGTGTGTGTGTGTGTGTGTGTTTAATTTAAAGTCTTTAAAATAACAAAGTTAGAGACATCACAGACCTTGAGTGGAAATACAAAACTATTGTAGGGAGTAGAAATATAAAATATGTGGCACTGTGCATCTATAACATAGAATTAAGCTCTAAAACACACAGTGAAATCACTAGATGGACTTTAAAGAGCATCTTGGTCCCTTCTCTGGATTTCTGCTTCAACTGGACAAGGACACTTGTACCTTAAAGTTTCTAGAACTACTGATTTCCATCTTTTCTGTGTTCAAGAAGAAAATTTCAAACCCACATAGTCATTCTCTTGTATTATATTTGCTATAATAATCTCTTAACATGCTTTAGATTTCTGTGATGTCTGATTGCTAATTAGTGAAGCTGAGACAAAAATAATCCTAAATGAAAGGTCAGTTTAGGATATATAGAAGACTTTAAGCCAGACTATGCCAAACAGTGGAATACTGTCTAAAAGCAAGCAAGCAAACAAACAAACAAAAACCCACACATGATTGTAATAAAAAATAGTGTGGCACTGAAACATGAACGAAAGAAATAAGATAGAGGATCCAGAAATAAACCAAGCTATAAATGGACAGCTGGTATTTGACAAAGCTGCCAAAAACACACAATGAAGAAAGGAAAAGCTTTCCAATAAATGGTGTCAAGAAAATTTGATCCCCACCAGCAAAAGAAAGAAATTGAACCTGGTCTTGGACTATGTCCAAATGTCAACTCAGAATAAACATCAGCTGTACATGTGAGACCTGAAGTTGTGTCGCAGTAGACCACAGGGGGAAATTCCACCATATTTATTTAGAAAGTGGTCTCTCAGGTTGGACAAGAAAAGACAAACAAACAAACAAACAAACAAACAAATGAAATTGTACCAAACTAAAGCAATAGGGTAAAGAGGCAATCCATGAGCTGGGAGAAAGTATTTGCATACTATACATCTGACAGGAGTCTATTATCCAAGTTAAATAACTTAATAGGAAGAGAGTAGACTATGGTTGAGTACAGCCTAAAGATTAGGACACATGTTCTCAAAGATCCAAATGTCCCACATGTATATTTTAAGTTGTTCAATACCAATCATTAGGGAAATGAACATTTACAACACAATGCAACAACAGGTTCTTCACACCTGCTAGAATTAGTATTTTCAAAGGCCAGTGATAATAGATATTGATGAGGGCTAGAGACAAGAGAAACCTTGTATATGACTGGTGGAAGTATAAATTAATATAACTAGACTGAGAAAATATTGGAGAGGGACTAAAATAGAACTATCATATAGTATAGAAATTTTACTTTTTGTTATGAATTCAAAATAATTGAGATGGGGGTGGCTGGAGAGATGGCTCAGTGGTTAAAGGCACTGACTGATCTTCCAGAAGTCCTGAGTTCAATTCCCAGCAACCACATGGTAGTTCACAGCCATCTGTAATGTGGTCTGATGCCCTCTTCTGGCATGCAGTTGTACATTCAGATAGAGTACCCATAGACATTAAAATAAATAAATCTTTTTTTAAAAATTGAGATTGGTGTGTCAGTGGGATATCTGCACTCCAATGTTGATTATAGCACTATATATAATAGTAATATGTGTTTACTTATATATTTGCATATATTATAAATATATGTTTACTAATATATATTCAAAATGGAATACTATTTAGACTTTATCGCAGTTAGTTATTTTTGGGTGTGGGTGGGAACGTGCACAGCACATATGTAGAAGTCAAAGACAGCTTGTGGGAATCGGTTCTCTCCTTCTGTGATGTGACTCCTGGGGACCCAACTCAGGCCACCTGGCCTAGTGTCAAGTGTTTACCCACTGAGCCATCTCACTGGCCTCTCAGCTTTTATAAAGAAGAATGTTACATCATTTGTGACATAGACAGAAGTCAAAGTATGCTAAGGATAACAGCGTCTCAAAAAGACAAACACTGTCACCTCTCCTTTCTGTGGATTCCAAAAACTGTTGCTCTAACTGAAACAGAGAGAAGAGTGGCAGATATCAAAGGCTAGGGACCAGGAGGGTGTAGGAAAGAGAAAGTCACAGGCAACAAACAGTTCCACTGAAGGAGTTTTACCTTCAGTGAATGATTCTTACCACCTTGTCTGGTAACCACAGGTGATACACATACACGTCCATCTTTCTTTCAAATAGATTGTGAACATTCTTTCCACCAAACAACGAGATATTTTTGATGTGTTGGATATATTATCTAGATCCAATAGAATTTTCTACAACACATACATAGTACGAAACCTCTCGATGGGCTGAGGATATAGATCAGTGATAGATCTAGCATGCATGAAGCCTTGGGTTCAGTCCAGAACACCATAAACTCACCAACCAACCAACCAACCAACCAATCAATGAACCAACCAACCAACCAACCAACCAATGAACCAACCAACCAACCAACCAATGAACCAACCAACCAACCAACCAACCAACCAACCAACCAATGAATGAACCAACCAACCAACCAACCAACCAACCAACTGCTGACCCATCTCTCCATGTTTTTTTTAAGCCTATTTTTATTCTTTTTCCTAACCAGTGCTCTAAATATTTGTCGCCAAAAAAAAAGGTGCTGGCTGGGAGGTTTTCCATTTTCCTTTGCCTTCGTATGCATATTTCTCTATCTCTCCTTGGCTTCCCTAAAGGAAAGAAGTTGGCTGGAGGGGTCTGTTTGAGCCTCAGAGTAGAGTACTGACTGTATGTCCGATGACGCCATGGCAAGATATTTCCCACAATTCTCAGGGAATCATAGGGAATTTATAGAAATTCCTTAAGCCTCGTGGAGACTAATGCTCTATTATGTTCTGTTAACCGGAGGCGGAAATTAGAGCTTAATTTGCAGGCAGCTTGGGCAGATTTATGCCTACCTTTGAGATGAATAACATCCGTGGTATTTCAGAAGTCGATTCTATGTCAAGTCTGTCTATCACAAAGCAAATGAAATTACCCCACGACATACTCGACACATATTAAAGTGCCGTAGGCACGACGGGGCCCTTTCATTATTTCTCAGGTACAGAGCATGGTCCTGGAATTAAGCACTGAACTCCACAGTGAATTCCAGGCTGTACTTTGAATTTCTCTGCTCCTGTGGCTTGGTTAAAATTCTCATGGTTTTTGTAAGTTCTTTTGACCTACTTTCTTTGTCTTTTTCCCCCTTTTTTCTTTATTATTACTATGTGTGGATTTTTTTTATCATGTTCTCTTATAAAATTGTGTGGAGGTGGACATGCCAGGATGCACGTGTGGAGGTCAGAGGACAGTTTTGTGGAGTCCGTTCCCTCCTTCCACCCTTCTCTTGGTTCTGGGGAGTGAACACGTGGTCAGGTTTGCTCAGCAAGCACTTTTATCTACCAGCCTCTGCTCTGTGTTCTTACATGAACCAACTTGCCAACTCTATAAGAAGCAAAGAATGAAATTTTTTCAGTGCTCTTTTTTTCCTGTGGATTTGTATTATGAATAGTATTGGAATACAAAAATTTTAAATAAAATCCAAGGGACACTCATCTGACTGAAACAATGAAGATTAAAATTACTCACCTCTCGTATGTATTCTTGTCAGGTCTCATAGATCTATTAGAAGCAGGCAAAATGGAAGCCATACTCTGTGGTGGGCAGATAGCAGGAAAAAGCAATATTAGAGCCTGCTGTTAAATTACAGAGCTGATGGCAGTGATGCAGTTTCAAGTCAGAATACCACCTTCCCTTCGAACTTAGGTTTCCTTCTGAAATTTTCTCTAAAATCTTCTCTGGGTATTTTGAACTCCTCTGACAATGTCAGTGCAATGTCCCTAGATGGCCTTTTATACTCAGCCCAGCTTGCAGAGAATCATTCCCCAAGAAGATAGGCTCCCTTGGAAGGTGTGGCATCTTTTCTCTTTGCCCAGGTTGGTTAGCTTGTTAACTTTGATCCCAGCACCTGTCCAGGGCATGTGACCTTGGTCGGTCCCAACGTAGGGCAGGTGTGACCTCCCAGCCTTATTTGCTTTGAGACAACTGTACATGAGTGCAGGCCTGCTTTCAGCTTCTGTGCTCACCTCATCAAAGATGTGCCCAGTACTTGTGAGGACTTTCAGTTCTCAAATGTTTCGTTTTCCCAGCCTGCCCCACTACTTGCCAATTTGTTTGTGTTCTTTGTGATGACTTGTTAGGAAAGCATCCAATATCAAGACCTTAGAAAGGTTCCTTTGTCTGCACTTTGCCCGTTTGAACTCATACAGAAGGTCTGATGTTTAAACGAAGCTGGTTCCCTGAGGCCTCCTCAATTAACCAAGTACTAGGTTGACCCTACCATCCACTGAACCATGTCTCTGGGTGTCAGTGCAGGTAGAATAGAGTTAAAGCTGAATATTTTCAGAAAATATGGTATTTTTATGAAAAGAAATCTGTTAATTAGTAGCCCGTGGGGTTGTGTCGGGCTGTTATTCTAGAACTTAGGAGTCAGGACAGGAGAGCTGCTGGAAGTTTGAGGGCAGCCTGGTTTAAAGAGTTCTACAACGTATGTGGGAATAAAGCAATCCCTGCCTCAGAAATAAGGAAGGAAGGAAAGAGGGGAGGGAGGGAGGGAGGGAGGGAGGGAGGGAGGGAGGGAAGAAATGGGGGAGAAAAATGATGGATTCACTGTGTTTTCCAGTGTTTTTCATTCTGAAGTGAGGAAATCTACTTCATCATGACCCTTCCTCTCATTGTTCCTATGGGAATCCACCGACATTCCATATGGAGCAGAGCCTTGAGAACATTGGTATCACGGATTTTAAGCAAATCTGAAGTTAAACTATTCTCAAGTGTCCAATAGCAGCAGGTGTATGGTGGCACTTCGTGATGTGTGTGGGTTTCTGTTTAAGAATGTGCATTACAGCCAAGGAGCAAACACCCTGGACCTTAACTTCAAGTGTAGGCTACCATACTTTCTGCTGAAAACCATGGCTTTGGCTTCGTTTGGTTCATCGTAGTCAGCTGGCAAAGTTTTCCGAATGGGAAGGTGAATTCATGTTGGGGAATGTCCGAGGTAGCCTAAACCCTGACACTGCCCATCAGACATTTATAATTTTACCCAAATTATCCAAGAACCATTATAAAAGTTACCATAGAAAAGGTAATGATAAACACAAAGCAAAATGACTCCAAGCAGGAGAGTTGCCTTCAAATTTGGGACCTTGGCTCCTGCCTGTAGCTTATATGTACCCCTCAAGGCTCTTGGCACTTCAAGCTAGTCTACCCGATGCTTTTTCCCAACAGTCACTGACAGCATTGACACTGGCTGTTACCAGCCCTTTAGTTTGTTGTATATATGCCGTATCTCTCCGTTTATCTTTAGAAGATAAAGAGGAAGACCACCAAATTGCATCTGGCATTTATGGCTGTTCCTGACAGGTTGAAAATGTTAGTTCATTAGTTATTAGGTAATTAATTATCTCTGTGAGCAAATTAGGGTAATTAACATGTCTATCTTCAATACAGATTCTGTCAACCAATGATCCCGGTCACTAATAATGTCCGAGAGAACAAGCTAAAGTGTTTGTACTCCATATAACAACTTTTGCCTGCCCTGGGCATTAAGCCCAGTAGTCACGATGTAAGGGAAGTTTAGAATAGACTTGGAGGGTCTATGAAAGGCCAGTGTCAGGTGATGTCTTGTAAGGAATCTGAAATCATGCTCTCCTGATTTCCGTCTTCTAAAGACTAATTCACACTCTTACAGTGAGCTGTTCCCGAAGGCCTAACAGGGATGGGGGACAGGTTTGTTTTGGGAGAGCATGGCTAAGGTCAACTCGGGCCCTGCACCTGGGTGTTTGCAAACATGGGCTGTGTTCCAGCAAAGCCTTATTATGACTCCTTACAGCAGGGATCAGGAAGGCCCTGCCTTAGCTCCACCAGAGTCCTGCTCTGTGGTGTCAGAGCTACAGTGAAGCGAGCCTTCAAGCCTTCCTCCACAGTGCCAGCCCCTGAGGCTCCTCCACCCTAGACTATCTTATCCCTGGCTTAGATCTGCCTCCAAACCCCTGATGTTCAGCCTGATGACTTTAGGTCTCTCCTCTACGGCTGCGGTTTCTACTGAGTCCAGAAGACTTAGACATGTGGGGTTAAAAATCCTGCCTACCCACCTCCGAAAGCAGTGTTCTGTGGCTCAAGCAGGGGTTTGCTTTTCAAGCTCAATGTTAGTTTAATGTTAGTGCTGGTTGGTTTTTATTTCTAAGTAGTTGCAACAAAACAAAATAAAGTGGCCTTTATTTTTTCTTTCAGCATGCTGGAATTCTAAAAATCAAATGTCGAAGCACTTTCAATATTCACACCTGTTAATGCCTACCTTAACTCTTTTAGTAATAGGTTTCATCTGCCCAGAGACATGATTCTCAGGATGTTTTTCCTTAAGGAACCCAGCCTGGTTGTGCAGGTATATGGTAACCTTCAGCAACTTATCTCTGTTCTAGGAACAACAGCCCTGACAGGTATGGATGAACTTATACACATGCCCCTCATAAGAGTGAGGTATCACACCCCAGTTCTGTTTTCCTTCTAGCTGTATATGTAGCAGAAAATGACCTAGTCGGCCATCATTGGGAAGAGAGGCCCCTTGGTCTTGCAAACTTTCTATGACCCAGCACAGGGGAAGGCCAGGGCCAAGAAATGGGAGTGGGTGGGTAGGGGAGCAGGGGCTGGGGGAGGGTATAGGGAACTTTCAGGATAGCATTTGAAATGTAAATAAAGAAAATATCTAATAAAAAATGGGGAAAAAACAAAATAAAAAAAGAAAGAAAGAAAATCAAATTTCAAAAACTGAATGCCCAAACAAGGTTTCACTGACTGTAATGCACTTGTAACAGTCACACTTAATGAATAGGCACCTAACTCCTTTAATAATGCCTTTTACTGGTGCTATGTGCAAAGCCTCCCAAAGATGCCTTATTTTCTATTACCCATCTAGGCTTTCTCACTATATCCCACCCTCCTGGGAGTCAGAGCAGGGAGCAGTGGCTATAAACTTCCTGCTCACTTTCTTTAAGAGAAATTCTGGCGTATCTGGCTTCCCTCTGTCCACTACTCCTCTTCAAGGTGACCCAATAGAGTTGTGTGTGTATGAAGGAATTTCCTTGACTTTTTTGGCAATCGGGAAGAAGGCTCTTTTGCGACTCTTTGGTTCTTTTGTCAGGTGGCAAGTCAAGCATTGTCTGCAGTTTTTTTGTGAGGATTCTGGGACTCCTTTCATGTAGTTTATGGGTTCTGAGAGACAGTTAGTCTGGCTAGTCTTAATGCAGTAGTTCTCAACCTTCTTAATGCTTTAATATAGTTCCTCATGTGGTTGTGGTGACCCCCAACCATAAAATTACTTTTGTTGCTACTTCATAACTGTAGTTTTGTTACTGTTATGAATTTTAATGTAAATATCTGATATGCAGGATATCTGATATGTGACCCCTGTGAAAGGGTCATGTAGGCTTAGATTAAAAAAAAAAAAAAACTACTTTTAATAAGGGTTCTCAAACACTTCCACTCCCTTCTAGTCCAAAGACAGGGGAGAGGAGATGGCTAATAGGACAAGGGGATATGGATCTGTTTAGAAGTAGTTCTTTGGGGGAGATTCCAATTCCCATTTATCAGGATACCAGCAGCCCAGTTCAGTAGTGTTAGGATAGCAAACACACACCAGCGTCAGTGGCAAAATCCAGCAGAAGCCACCAGGCCTCTGCCGAATTGGCACAAGTCAGCAGCAATGCCCAGGACCAGGATGCCAGGAGTTCTCTGCCATGCGTCTCTCAAGACCAACAAAGTGTTACAAGGCTAGCTATGCAAGTGCCCCGTCACTGTCACTGCCCGTTGAGTCCTATTTATAATCTCTCCAAACATCACGTGCCCTCCCAAGGGTCTTGCCTCAGGCACTCAACACCACGTGAGTCCGCATCGCATGACACAACCAGAAACTTCCACTTCAGGGTCATTCAACCCCTAAAGGGGTCACAACCCAAGGGTTGAGAATTGCTGCCTTAGTGGACAGTGGTGTGTGTTTCCTGAATGTGCTAAACATGGCTGAGCTCAGTAGAGAGCTTCTCCTTGCATTGAAGTTCCTCCACAGCCAGGTGGAAGGAGCCTTTTCCAACATGACACGGAAACTCTTGGAAACTATGAGCCTATACAAATCTTTGTCCCATTAGTTATTTTGCTCAGGCATTGTGACCACTGTGATACAAAAGAAACAATCAGAGAAATTTGGGGTTGAATAAGGGGTTGTGTTATGAATAATACTGTGTAATTTTTAGACCTTCAGAGCTTAGGCACCCAGGCTGAGGTATGCCTGCTTGAGCATAAGCTTCTCCCTCTCCCTGGAAGGTCATCCCTTGGAGTGAAACAGGAAGTCTTGTGCTTTTCCTGTTTGCTCTCTTTCAAACTAGAAGGTGGGGTCCCTTTTGACTTCCCCAACATGGGTCAATTTTCTTGATCATTCTGAGTTCTTTCTAGTTTCTAGTTAGCAATCTCTAGAGACTGAGTGGAGACAAGCCGGGCAGACTGCAAGCACCAAGACTATAGAGCCAGTCAAGCCTATTGGCGCTCACATGACATCACCACATTCCCAGCATGATAGACAGCGAAGCTACAGGAATTAACGTTTCCCTTTGTAGGCCTTGGTCTTGCGTTGGTCCCACCTTTCCTGACTATTCTCCTGTTCCTTCGTTTTAGAATAAGAATGTTTACTCCATGGCATTATATATTGGGAACATACACCTTCTCTTTTTCTATTTTACACAGGTCCACAGACATAGGGTTGGCCTTGAGCCTCAGATGAAAAATTGAACTTTGACATTTAAACAGCCTTGAAACTACTAAGTTTGGGGCAGGGCTCCTAAAGCTGTGTTTAAATGCTTTTTATATCATGGGATGACCATGAGCCTTTGAAGACTAGGGAAGGGATATTCTGTTTTGAATCTAGAAGGTGCTTTTCAGGCTCATGGTATAAATGGTCAGTCTCCAACTGGTGCTGCTTTCTGTAGGAAGTGATGATTTGAAACGCTCGGTAGGGAGGTCTAGCTGGGAGAAGCAGATCACTCAGATGCACCTTTGTAGGTTATATAGTTATATACCTACCCCTACCCCTCTCTAGATTTGCTCTGTGCTTCATGGACCATTCTGAGCCCCCCTCTGCAACATGGTCTCACCATCATGAATGGAGTTGGTGCCTTTGCTTTTCCTGCCATGATTCATGGAAACTGAGCAGAATAAATGTTTCCTTTCTTGAGCTGTTTATATCAGATACTGTGGTCAGAGCGATGAAAAACACAGTCTATTATGCTTGGAGCTGAGAAGTGAGAGGAAAGGCTTGTTCTTCCAGCAGCATCCAAATGAAAATAGTGTTCTTTATACTCCAGCTTTTCTTACTGGGAATGTGAGTATAGAGTGTGGCCAAACTTGAAATACCCTGTGCTCAGGGCTGGAGAGATGGCTCAGCTGTTAAGAACACTTGTTGCTTTTGAAGCAGACCCAGATTCAGTACCCAGTTTCCACGTGGTAGCTCACAACCTATAATTACAGGTCCAGAGGATCTGACACCCTCAGGTGGCCCCTGTGGACACAACCCCCCACACACACACTCAGGCAAACACTCATGCATAGAATATAAAAATAAATGTACATTTTTAAAATTCCTATGCTCTAATGGATGAGCTTAATGCAAACATAGTACCACAGAAAGTCAATAGACAAGTCAAAAGCCAGTGACATCATAGCCCCATATGGCATGGTCAACAGAATTATTTAAGACTAGAAATGCTGGGCTCCCAAATATGCTGGCTTTTCATTTTTAGAATTGCTCTGTTCTCACTTCCTGAGAAAGGAAGTATGAGGCACAGGATATCAGACAAAATTGAAAAAGAAAAAAGAAAAAATAAAGAAAATGAATGAAAGAAAAAAAGAGAAAAGAAAAGAAAAATGAAAAAGTTAATCTTCCCGAAACAAGCATGGTATTTTAAATCAATAGCAGTAGGGAATCAAATTTTAAAGCTTTTTCACTAAGCTCAAAATAACCACTTTCAAAAATAATAACCACATTCAATCTAGAATGGAAATCTGAAGGACGAAGGAGAGAAGATGAAATAGCAAGAAGAATGTGTCACATCGGTGCCTGCATCAGATCCCCCTGGGCTGAACCCAGGGCTAGGTAGTTCCTGCACCACAGCACATTTAATGAATGACTGCCATTATTTCCCTAGTTTTCAGTTAGGAAGTTAAAGCTCAGAGCGCTGAACGAGGTGATGGAGATCAGCGTTCCTATAATAATGTAAACTCACAGAAGCCCCACCCACTTAACCAGTAGCACCTGTACAATCTGTCAAGGGCAAGAGGCCAAGGACACCGCAAAAAGACAGGAATTTGCTCAGGGTCATCAAGGTAAAGTAGGATCTGAATTTTGGGTTAACCTCTGCAACCTTTTATCCTGGGAGTCACAATAAGAATTTATTCAGCTCATTTACAGAAAAAGAAGCCATGGCTGGGCTAAGGTGGATATGTGTCCCATAGGCACCAAGAAGCACACCGTCTCACTAAAAGGAAGGACTGGTTGGAGGGCTGACTTCAAAATCAGCTTACTGCCAGATTTTAACTCGACCTTCGATTTAAAATTTAAGCACCTGATGTTTAGGTCATGTCAAGAGCACAACTTCCCGAAGATTTTATGTCAAAAGCCACGCCTGGTTCAGCCTACCACCTGCGGCTTGTTCTGTTCTCCTCGGCAGGACACAGAAAGGTGAGTTAGAGACACAGCCTGAGGTTGCTTCTGTGACCTCCTCAGCAGCTGGCTGGCTGTCCTCACCTTTCCAGTGACCCGAGCCTGTGTTTGTGTTTTTTTCAGCGATGCATACAGGAACAGTCAGTGTACTGGGCAGTCAGCCTTGCTGGGAAAAACCTGTGAGTCTGTAAGCCAGTTAACCACACTCGTCAAGAAGAGGGGGCCAGTTTCCATAGGACACAAGGCTGCAATGACCTCAAACATACAATTTAGATTCGTGTTTTTACTGCTCAGTGCCACTAACACTGTGGGGGTACGACATTCCAAAGCCAGTGGATTCTAATTTGGGTTTGAGAATACCGTGTTTTATGGCGTTCCCTCAACACTAGTGACTACAACATGTTGGCTAAACATTAATTCTTTCCTAAGGAGGCAGAGCCCTTTGTTACCCAACCGCGGCTGGGCTTCTGTTTCTGTCAGTGGTTTGTCTAGTTATAGCCTGATTTTCACTGCTGACTTTTAGCACTTCGCCTTGGTTTGCTTTTTATTTTCTGTCCCTTCTGTAGTTTACTGGTGTTCCTGTGTGTGCAATCCACATTGAAAAGGTCCAGCCACAAAGTATTTAAAACAAAAGGAGATAGGTCCTTAATAGGTATCTTTTGAAAGGAGGGATTTTGTTGGCAACCATATGAGAGGGGATTGAAAATTACCTGTTAGTCTTTACTTATAATTTCAGAAGGAGGTTTAAGATATCTGTGGTCATATTATATATTAACTATAACATCTCATACAACATTACAGGTGCAACTATATAGTATATATATACATTTATATCATGCTACACATTGAGTACCTTTTATCCCAAAGTCTAGGTAGGAGAAATGTTTCAGAATTTGAACTTCTTAGGTTTTTAGTCTTTATGTATGAATGATGAGATATCGTAGGTGTGGGACCCAAGCACAGACACAAAGTTGGTTGATGTTTCACATACACCTAGCCCTTTACATTCAACATTTAAAGTAATTCGTGCATGAACCAAAATATATATACACTGAACCATCAGAAGTCAGATATATAATGTATCATCTGTGGACTGACATGTCAACGGTCCAAAAGTTATAGATTTTGGAGCACCTCCGACTTCACATTTTCGAGCTAGAGATGCTGTGTGCGTGTGTGTATGTGTGTGTGTGTGTGTGTGTGTGTGTGTGTGCCTGTTAATGCATACATATGTTTTACAATTTGTTCTTTTGTGCTGCATCGAGGTTTTCATGCAAACATGCATATTTACACATAAATGCATGACTATATATGTATATATATACATATATGTATATATATGTATATATGTATATATATATATATATATATATATATATACATCTTCATGTGTTTACATGAGTTTCACTAGAACACTTGGTCATAGGTTAATGTGTAATCAGTTTGAATTAGATATTATGATGCTACCCTGATGCTACAATGACTCACCAAGTTACATTTCTGCCAGTCATGCATGATTTTCTATTTTCCCATATTCTTACCACTGAATCTGGTATTATAAGCCACATGTGACTTATAATACCAGATCTTGCCAATGTGACTGTTGTATAGGGTATATTCTATATTTCCTTAACTATTACTAAGGTTAAATTTTTTAAGATTTGCTTACTTATTTATGTTCATGCATACTCTCTACGTGAGTATGCTGTCACTCTCTTCAGACACACCAGAAGAGGGCATCAGATCCCATTACAGATGGTTGTGAGCTACCATGTGGTTTCTGGGAATTGAACTCAGGACCTCTGGAAGAGCAGTCAGTGCTCTTAACTGCTGAGTCATCTCTCCAGCTCTGGGTTAAATATTTTTATGAATGTCTAGTCTATAGTTGAGTTCCTTCTTCCATGATTTACCCACTCATAGTCTGTTTGTCTTTTGACTTTTCATCTTTGTCCTACTAGTTCATAATTCTTGATATATGTTGGGCACTAATCTTTTGTTGGGCGTGTATTTTACTCTGTACTTTCAAGTGGTTTTGTCTATGTGTTTTAGGGATTTATCCAATTAACAATACACAGGCTGATTTCTTTTATTAGATATTTTCTTTATTTACATTTCAAATAATATCCCCTTTCCTAGTTTCCCCTCCAAAAATCCCCTATCCCCACTCCTCCCCCTGCTCCCCAACCCACCCACTCCCATTCCTGTTCCTTGCATTCCCCTATACTGGGGCATAGAACTTTCACAGGACCAAGGGCCTCTCCTCCCATTGATGATGGACTAGGCCATCCTATGCTACAAATATAGCTAGAGCCACAAGTTTCACCATGTGTTTTCTTTGATTGTTGGTTTAGTCCCAAGGAGCTCTGGGGGTAATGGTTAGTTCATATTGATGTTCCTCCTATGGGGCTTCAGTCCCCTCCAGCTCCCTGGGTATTTCTCTGGCTCCTTCATTAGGAACCTTGTGCTCCATCCAATGGATGACTGTGAGCATCCAATTCTGTATTTGCCAGGCACTGGCAGAGCCTTGCAGGAGACAGCTATATCAGGCTCCTGTCAGCAGGCTCTTGTTGTCATCTGCCTAGTGTCTGGGTTTGGTGGTTGTTTATGGGGTGGATTGCCAGTGGGGCAGTCTCTGGATGGTCATTCCTTCAGGCTCTGCTCCAAACTTTGTCTCTGTAACTCCTCCCATGGGTATTTTGTTCCCCATTCTAAGAAGGAACGAAGTATCCAGTTTGGTCTTCCTTCTTCTTGAGTTTTATGTGTTTTGCAAATTGTGTCTTGGGTATTCTAAATTTCTGGGCTAATATTCCCTTATCAATGAATGCATATCATGTGTGTTCTTTTGTTATTGGGTTACCTCACTCAGGATGATATCCTCCAGATACATCCATTTGCCTAAGAATTTCATAAATTCATTGTTTTTAATAGCTGAGTAGTACTCCATTTTGTAAATGTACCACATTTTCTGTATCCATTCTTATGTTGAGGGACATCTGGGTTCTTCCCAGCTTCTGGCTATTATAAATAAGGCTGTGATGGACATAGTGGAGCATATGTCCTTATTACATGTTGGAGCATATTCTGGGTATATGCCCAGGAGAGATATTGCTGGATCTTCTAGTAGTACTATGTCCAATTTTCTGAGGAACCGCCAGACTGATTTCCAGAGTGGTTGTACCAGTTTGTAATCCCACCAGCAATGGAAGAGTGTTCCTCTTTCTCCACATCCTCACCAGCATCTGCTGTCACCTGAATTTTTGATCTTAGCCATTCTGACTGATGTGAGGTAGAATCTCAGGGTTGTTTTGATTTGTATTTCCCTGATGATTAAGGATTTTGAACATTTTTTCAGGTGCTTCTCAGCTATTTGGTATTCCTCAGTTGAGAATTCTTTGTTTAGCTCTATATCCCATTTTTCATAGGTTTATTTGATTTTCTGGAGTCCAGCTTCTTGAGTTCTTTGTATATATTGAATATTAGTACCCTATCAGATTTAGGATTGGTAAAGATCCTTTCCCAATCTGTTGGTGGCCTGTTTGTCTTGTTGACAATGTCTTTTGCACAGGCTGATTTTTTAAATACTACCTTTGGGCTGGGTGTGGTGGCACACACATTTAATCCTAGTACTCAGGAGGCAGGGGCAAGTGAATCTGTGAGTTTGAGGCCACCCAAATCTCCACAGTGAATACCAGGATGGCAAAGACTAGACTCCAGAGAAAGACCCTGTGACATAATAACAAAAAAAAATCCATCTTTCATATGCATGTGATGCATTCAAAAATAATATGATGCTCATTGGAACCACACAGGCTTTAATCCTAACTCTTGAGAAGCAGAAACATAAGAAGTCACAGGTTCAAGGCCAGCCTTGGTTATGACTGACTGGCTGTTTATCTGTCTATCTATCTATCTATCTATCTATCTATCTATCTATCTATCTATCTACACAGAGAGGTTTATTTAGGGTAAGTTTGGAAACAGTGAATGTATGAGATACAGAGATGAAACAAGACAGGGGGAAATTTTAAAAATGAGAATCAGGGCTAAATTGATAAAGAGAAAAGACGAACAGAAGTAGAGAATAGTATTTGAAGAGGAAGAGCAAAGGGGAAGAGATAAGGAGAAAGGGAAGATTTTACAATACCGAAAAAGTTCAAAAACAGAATTTGTAAATGACAAGAGTAAAACAAAAATGTGGATTTTTTTTTAAAGCCAGTAAGATAAGGTAATAGT
This sequence comes from Mus pahari, assembly GCF_900095145.1. NCBI lineage: Eukaryota > Metazoa > Chordata > Mammalia > Rodentia > Muridae > Mus > Mus pahari. The sequence goes on along the minus strand of NC_034592.1, from coordinate 45,260,432 downwards.
ACGACTAAACTTATCAGAGGTAAAGACAAAACAGGACAGAAAGACAAAAAGAAAAAAGAAAAAAACAGAGAAGCAAAGGAAAAGAAAACACATTGCCTGAAACATGTACAGAAGTAAACACATTAGATGAACATATGAATGTGACCAGTATAACCACAGAACCCATAAAATTCCTCCTAAATATGTAGGAGAGAAAATGAAGTATGGGAGCAGTTCCTCTGTGTCCTTAGGAGTTGGGGGCTGCCAGAGATGCTCATGGAGTTGGGGGGGGTGGTTCAGCTGAACCTGGGGAGGCTTATCTTTCCCTTGGTTTGGGTTGTGGAGGAGTCTGTCTGTGCCTGCCACGGCTGTCATCCCAGCTGGAGTTTTCTCCCTTTGTGTTATCAGGAGCCTCGTCTGACCACAGTTAGCTTTGCCATCTGTGTCTGGATAGACTCTCCCACCCTCCTGATACTGTCCATGTCATTCTGGATGGGATGGCCAGTGGTTAGCTGATGGGGTATCTCCCAGTGTGTTGGGGATGAGTACCACAGCGTTAGTAACACTAAGATCTGCACAGCCAGAGGACCTACCTTCATACTGTTCAGACCTTGTGGGTATTAATACCTGCCTGAGGTGATACCAATGTAGGGATCTCTAGAACATCAGAGTCTTTGGGCTTAAGAGTGCTTTGGAAAGGCAGATAGACTTAAAAAAAAAATCTACCTCCTGGCCTCAAGAGTTATCAAACTCCAGGTTTATTCTCAACTTAGGAGAGCTATTCTCAGACACCAAGAGTGGATGTAGCTCTTGTCATGCACTGCCCAGCCTGATCCAGCCTCTGGTCACCCTTGAGCTTATCACTATCTAACCCCCCTGGCTCTCTGTATTGCCTCTCCAAGCCTTCCCTCACTTGTGGGATGCAGCAGGACAAGGCTCTCCAACTTACGGATCACCCAGCCTCTGGAGCTGCTCAATTTTTACCACAGATCCGCTCTTACCGTGGAGCCCACCAAGGGTTCTCGAGGTCACCCACTGTGTCAAAACGGATTTCTCTCTGTGACTAATCTGTCTGCCAGAAGCTTTGCTCTAACACCAAAGCCCACAACTGGATTGGAGGCCAAAGAGGTCTGTGGGCTTGTCCAAAGGGCAGGACTGCTGGCTTTCATCTGCCTTACCTACTGAAATTAGCTTCTGAGCTCCCTTCTCCTGTGGAAGGACTGGAAGAATGAGGATGCATTCGGCTTGTCGCTCTGTGCCCCGTGACTGTTTTTGCTGTTACCCAGTATTGCCTGGCTTCCTCTGTGGACCTTCAAAGACTCCCCTCAGATTTGGGCTGTGGGATGAAGCCTCTATCTTCTCATTCTGACTGTCCCTTTCTTCAGCTCCCACAGAGGCACCGTAGCTGGCCGTCTTTCCAGAAGTCTTCTGGCGTTTGCAGTAGAGATCTACTAGATTGCCTCAGCCTGTCCTGTTAGTGTCTTATCTAACGTATTTTGTTTGCCTCTTTGCCACAAGCTGAGGAGATTACCTGGCCTGTCCACTCATTTTCTAGCTGTGATTAACCTAGCTGGGCCAACTCGCAGCCACACTCTTGGTGATTATCATGCCTTACAGTGTCCCTCAGAGCCCTCTCCTCCTAAACAGCTGTCCTGCCCTGCCCTTTCTGATTATGTCACCAATCTCATCAAGAAAAATGGGGAAAAAAAAAATAGGACAGTGCCAGGTGTTCCTGCCCTTGCACTTTGAATTAGTCAGCACTCTATCACCATGTCAAAATACCCACGAGAAATGGCTTAAGGGAAAATATTTATTTTGGCTCACACTGTGGAGGTTTTCATCCACAGTCAGGTGGCAGTGTTGCTCTGGAACTGTGGTAGGAGGCGCACACGGTGGGAATCGGGCAAAACCTTGTGGCAGCGAGGAAGGAAAGAGAGAGGAGGGGGTCGGTGTCCCCACACATTCTTGAAGAGTACTTCTTCCCTTTCTAGCCCACATGTTGTTCCTATTGCCTCTGGATAGAGCCACAGGAGAGTGACAAAACCTCGGATCCATGAGAACCAAGGGACAGCTGCACATCAAAGCTCTAACACTGAGTTTGACTCTGGTTCAAGTTGGTTTTGAGATAGGGCCTGGTCATGTACCTCCAGTTGGAGGTTACCATGTAGATCAAGTTGGTTTAGCTCCCACAGCTTTTCCTTGTACTGATGGTGACCCTGGTAGCACTAGGAACCCCTTCTATGAAACCTCTATTACCCTGATTTTGTAGATGTCCTAGCTGGTGTCTTTTAGTCTAGTTTGACTCGTTGGGTCAGAGGAGAACCACACTGTGGTAGAGGCAGCTACTGGTTGTGTTTATAATTGTAGCAGCAGGCCCAGTCCAACGGTCAGTGGGTCTGATGGTCTTGCGGTCTGGGGGTGTTGGCCAGATCCATTCATGGGTCGGTGAAGTAGTGGATGGAGTGGTAAAATATCCTTGTTCCCTTTAATTCTTTGCATATCACCAGCCTCATTGTGACATGGTTTCTAGTGCCCCATCTTACTGGAAGTTCCTCTGTCTATAATTTTAAACATGGATAATCCCTAACTTGTCTCAGACCACTTAATTATCTTATTCTTGCTTCTGTTCACTTTTCTCTTGTGTTTTCCCCCCTCCACTGGGGATTGCCTCCTGATTTTTTTTTTCCTGCATTTGCTTTTGCCAAAGGCTGGGGACCTCTCCCATGCAACACCTGTTTCTCACTGATATTACCTGAGAATTTTAACACAAAGCAGTGCCATCAACTGCCATTCTATAGGCACCCATGACAATTGGCTCTAGGGACTCCCTGCAAACCATTTTTTGACCAATACTGGCCCACGAGTTTTCTTTACATCTCAAGACTCATTACTGGAATGTTTAAGCCACTCTAGCTACACAATCTGCAAGAGTAATACTTAGCTTCATAAGGGGCTTTCATGATCCACCACCACCTCCTTCCAGGAAAAAGTGAGTGTGTCCGTCCTGCAGCCCCCAGAAATAGAAAGTGAAAACTTGACTCAAGTCTGAACTTTGGGTTAGGGTAACATCAGCTCATAGAATTGATTGGTCTTCATAGCAGATGGTGTCACCTGATGTTTTTTCAGTCCCTAAAGCAAATTCTTGTGAGCCTCTACTCTGCACACCTGTGTTTGCTAAAATGCATATCCAAGTGACTTGGTGTGCCGTGCTGCTGGGTGTGCTATGCTTCATAAGCAAAAACAACACTGCAAAAGAATAGTTAGGCAACTTTTAAACCGATGTTGTGCTGGGGAAAAGAAACCCATTCAGCATAAAGAATGTGATTCGGGATACAAGGTTTTCTTGCACATAGCCTTGACTCTCGTCATGCACTGAACAGTGGTGCTGTCTTTGTTGGCCACTAAAAAATTGATGTGCCAGGTGTGGTGGCGCACGCCTTTAATCCCAGCACTCAGGAGGCAGAGGCAGGAGGATTTCTGAATTCGGGGCCAGCCTGGTCTACAGAGTGAGTTTCAGGACAGTCAGGGCTACACAGAGAAACCCTGTCTCCAAAAACCAAAAAAAAAAGAAAGAAAAAGAAAAAAAGAATTGATGTGAGGAGGCTTTAGCATGGATGAACATCTTATTCCAAAACAAGCATCTCACACATCTCTGCTATAGTGTAGGATTTAATTTACAGGATGCATCTGTAACTTTCCTGATCCCTCTTGAGCCCCATCTGTGCCCATGTGTAGAGTGACAGTCCTGTGAAGAAGTGTCACAACAGAACGCAGGCACAGCACTGTATATATTTTTTTCTTATAAGTTTTACTTGAAAATACATTAAGCCGGGCATGGTGGTGCACGCCTTTAATCCCAGCACTCGGGAGGCAGAGGCAGGCGGATTTCTGAGTTCGAGGTCAGCCTGGTCTACAGAGTGAGTTCCAGGACAGCCAGGGCTATACAGAGAAACCCTATCTCGAAAAACCAAAAAAAAAAAAAAAAAAGAAAAGAAAATACTTTAAATCAAATGTCTTTAAGATATTGTTTTGAAATGGTATAAAATATGCTTATACCAAATTGAGGTTAAACAACTAGAATTTTTTGTGCAACTTCCCTCTCCTCTCCTTTTTTTTTGTTTTTTTGTTTTGTTTTTTAAAAACAAACTTGAATTATTTCTTTTTCTTATATAAAAACCCTTTTGTGGTAACCACAGCTGGAGCCTGGGTCCTCTGAAGAGAGACTCTGGTGTGGGGTTTCACAAGATGATCAATGAATTCCTGATAAGGAGACTTGGTGAACGTAGTGTCTTTCCAGAGGTCAGGGGTCAGGTAGCTGTGGGTCTTGGAGGTAGCATCAAAGGTGGCCTTGGCAAAGTTGCCCAGGGTGCCCAGGGAAGCCTCTGGCAGAAGTGTAGCAGTCATCTATACCAGCCATCATCAGTAGCTTCTTGGGCACAGTAGCAGAGACAGTGCCAGGGCCCCTCGGGGCAGAAATGAGATGCACCAGCACAGAGCCACAGCAGCCTGTCACCTTGCATGGAACAGTGTGGAGCTTGCCAATCTTGTTCCCCCAGTAGACTCTCCACACAGAGATGATGGAAAGCTTGGCCAAGATGATGGCCCCTTGTATGGCAGTGGTAACCTCCTTGGAGCACCAAGACCAACATAGCCTTTGTAGTCCCCAATAGCGCTGAAAGACTTGAACCTGGCCCGCTGGTCAGCCCGAGTCTGCTTCTGCACTGGCATGATTTTCAGAACCTCATCCTTTAGGAAAAAGTCAATGATCTCAGACTCCTTAATGGGCAGGGAAAACAGGTAGATCTCCTCCAAGGACTTGATCTTCATGTCCTTAACCAGGAGGCCCAGTGTGGTAACAGGTATCCACTCCTTGGTTTCAGCTTTACCCCCACAAGCCTCATAGCCTCGACCACAGCCACGGCCTGGACCACAGTCACTGCCTCAACCACAACCAACCATGGCCCCTAAGATTGCTGCCAAATCCTCCGTAGAAGCCACTGCAGCCTCCTAATCCTGGGCCCCTGGGTCCTCAAGGACTTCTCACTGCACAGGTATCATTCACCATTTGGTGTTTTCCCAAAAAAGAAGAAGAAGACAGAGGAGGAGGAGGAGGAGGAGGAGGAGGAGGAGGAGGAGTCCTTCTCCTCTTCTAAGAACCTCTCTGGGATGAGAAGGCAGACAGTGGCACAAAGGCTAAGATGCTCAGTCTAACCATCTACTTGTTTGCCTCAGTCTCTTCTTCAGGCCCATCCAGTCTGATGAATAAAACACAAGATGGCAGGCGCCGTGGTTAAAGTCATCATTCTGTTTGAAGGCAGAAAAACCATGGCCAAGCTTTAGCCAGTCACGATTCGAGTTGAGCTAGTTAGGAAAGAGAACCATAGAGTCAATACACTCAAAGCCCGGAGAGCATCAGGGCATAGGCGGTCAGTGTAGCAAATGATGCATTGTTCTTGAGTATGTTCTGTGTGTGAATAAATGGAAATGAACTGCGTTCAGAGAAAGACCACGATCCTGACTCCAGAAGCAGCAGGAAACAGAAAGCACCACTCTAATGTGCATGAGAGCTGTACCAGTTCACGATGATAGACAATTCATAGCTAAAGAAGCAGTGTGGCCAACTGAGAAGATAATTCTTAAGCCAAATGGACCCACATCGTTTTTCCACACTTGAATTTTTTTTCCTGTAAAGTGAAAACAATTATTATTATTACTCAGGAGAGAATATATCTTAAGTATAGGAACAAAACAAAGTCTATCAACCTTTACCTCAATATCATTTAGTACTTTTTAATTGAGATTCATTGTTAATTTTGTGTGTGTGTGTGTGTGTGTGTGTGTGTGTGTGTGTGTGTGTGTGTATGTCCACATGCAAGCATGTGAATGCAGATGCCCCTGGAGTCTAGAAGATGGAGTAGGTTTCCCCCGGAGCTGGAGTTGCAGCTGGTTGTGAGCCATCTGTTGTGGGTACTGCAAACTGAACTCAGTTCCTCTGGAAGAGCAGCAAGAGCCCTTCAGCCCCATCTAAGCCACTACTTCTCCTCCATCATTTATTATCTCAACACAGATTTTCACCTAAAATTAAATATGCAAAATAAAATCACAAACATGCAAATGAAGAAATGGGCACTTCTTTGTGGTTCATTGAACCTAAATCTCTTAAACAAAAATGTCCTGCAAGAGAGATTCCCTGACTGCTGAGGGGTTGAGGAGATGTCTGTAACATTGTGTGGATCTCAGCCCTAGAGTCAGCCATCAGTCACAGAGGATGATAGCCCAGGAGGGCCTATGTGACTCTGTGACAATGGGGCCAGGCAGGCAGGAGAGAGGCTCTGAGGATACACGAATCCAGATACATCTTACTTTCCATTTATCCACAGTGACCATTGAAAGGAAGGATGAAGGAGGGATCACCTCCTTTAGACGGATTCAAACACATTCCACACTGTGCTACAAGACACAAAGTCTCTATGAAGGAGCAGAAACAATGGCAAGTCAGGGAGAAACACTAGAAAAGGATTTTGAAGTCTTTCTCTCCTCAACTGAAGGTATGGAAATGTGAGGAAAACAATTAAGTAAAGGGGGATGGGTTTATCATGATTTTTTTTCTTCTTCTGTGTGAGGAGCGGGTTTGGCCGCTGCCCCAAGATGGCGCCCGGGACTGCTGCTAAGTCTAAAGGCTAACAACTGACTTCCTCATATCCCTCAAGATAGCCACATCCGTTAAACTGCACTGCACAGATGCACCACGACGAAAGATCAGATGATGTGACAAATGTAGTCCTGTGCCAATGAACTGTGCCTACGTGGAATAGGGTGATGGGGAGGGGACTAGAGGGTATAAAAGGGGATGGCCGAGAGAGGTCGGGGGATCTTTTTAGTGCACATAGTTATGTTCCTGAATAAACTGCTTTGAGAAGGACATCGGTTTCATCACATCTTTTCCGCTGGTTGGAGACGGTAGCGACACTTCTGAGAAAGGCTCTTGGTAGGAGTCCCAAAGCAAGCTCAAACAGGACATCCTCCTGCCTCTGCCTCTGCCTCCCAGACACTGTAATCACAGGAGTGTGCTAGTGGTTTGTCGTGATTTAATGATCTTTTCATTTACCTTGTTTTCCTAAGCCCAGTGATAATCACAGTAGCTTCATGCATGTGAGACTTTGTTCCCTTGATAAATGACCCTATAATGTAGATATTTAAATTTACAGTAATGTCCACTTACCTTCTAGGTCTCGTGGGTGGTATATATAGTCCATGACTTGACTCTCTGGTGCTGAACTGCACAATTGCCCAACCTCCTCCTAGCCAACAAGCATCCTAGAATGTGAATATCTAATGAAGTCCTATGCAAGTGACTGCTGAAGTAGTATGTTTTGTCCTGAGTAGATTCACTGTAACAGCAAAGAAAAAATATTGGATTAGAGTCAGAATGCCAGGATTCTGGTTCCAGACCCTTTTTTTTTTTTTTAACTCTCCCATATTTAACTTGGTATTCAATTATGAGGAAATCAGATACTTTTTAATGTCCCCAGATATTTCCTCTATTAAATGAAACTGGATAATTAATACTTCGTTCAAGCCATGAGACCTGAACATGCATTTTAAGTCCAGTCTGACATCCGTGTAAGCATAGGCAAAGGTGTCTTCTTTGACTGGGCATGAGGTTCTACATAAACAACATCAATATAAATGGGGGCGCTGCAGGCAGCTTGGGTAGCTTAGAGTCCCTTGTGAGCCAGTGATGTGAACAAGGAGTTTACTACCAAGCCTGAGCTGTAAGAAGAGACTGAAGTGATGACAGTTTTGCTATTGAGAATCGAGGAGCACTTTGCACATGGACATGATAGATTTCTAGCCACCAACTCAGGCTGAGACACTGTATCTCAGACCCTACTCCTTCTGCCTATCCCTGAGATCCAGACTAGAGGGGACCAGGTCTTGAGGCTGCAGCCTTCATGATCAAGGTCAACAGCTTTGTCGAGGGAGCCCAGAGAGTTTTCTCAGTCTGTGTCCCCCTTAGAAGTCAGCAGTGTGGCATCATGCGAGTTCACTGAAACCCAATCATGATGGCATACTGATCCCAGATCTCCAGACCTCAGAGCTGTGAGGAATAAGTTCCTACCCATTCTGTGGCACTTCATTATAGTACTCTGGACTGATGGAGCCATTGTTGAAGGGTGTAACTGTTAACAATGTAACAATGAAGTCATCAATGACTAGCTAGCAGGACTTACTGGAAGTTGTGGCTCATTAGAGGAGCTACCCAAAGGGAGATGCCTCAATAGAGAGATTTTACCGTAAAGGTTTCCTAAGGGTTCCTGGGAAAGTCGTCAGCCTCTGTGCTCTGCTGGAGCTGGGCACAGACATGCTGAATACACTGCAGAAGGCTGCTTTCCTGCAAAGGGAGCATTAGTAAGAGAAGCCCTGTGCCTAGAGGAGCCAAATGCCGCAGGCAGAAGCTGCTCACAGTGCAGGCGTCCTGGGTGTAATCCTTAAATCCCCAGCCAAAAGTAAAGAAGTAGGCGAGGGCAGAAAAAAAAGGGGGGGGGGGCAAGAAAACTCTTCTCCTATAATGTCTCTCTAGCACCCTCTACTGGTAAACTCAATGAATAAAGAAAAACCATAAAGGGGCCAGCTTCACATTACAGAGAGCACCGAAAAAATAAAAGCGGGGTGTGGGAGGTGGGGGCGGGAAGTAAGGGGCAGTACATTGGGAACTGAGAAGCAATCTCTCAATAACTTATGCAGAAGGATCTCAAAATCAGTGTCCCAAAAGGAAAGATTTAGATTCATATACTGTATCATTTTATGGTTCCTCCCAGAAGCAATCACCCAAAAGCCTGCTGACTGAACCCAGGCCCTGTGAACACTTGTGTAAGCTTGACTGTGACCGGCTTAAGGGAGGCCATGTTTGCCCAGCTCACCACAGAGAACGGTAGGCAAGTTTCTCCCACATAAATGTCAGACTCTTGTAAAGTAAACGAGTGAGCGTGTGGTCCCTCAGTGATTCATCTGGGATGTTTTATAAATGACTAGAGTAAGGCTCAGAGAAATGGAACAGTTCAACACTTAAACTGGCCACTTCTGTCCCAGTCCCACTTCCACTCGTCAGACAAAACAGAAGGTGCGTGGTACCAGCGTTGTCTTTTCTGCTGCTTTTTCTCAAATTTTGCTTCGGATTTGGCCTGCCTGTATTGCACAGGCTTTGCTGATTTGCATAAAATCAGGAGCTTATTGGAAGAAATATCAGGTAATCCTCCATGACAAGAAAATAGCTCAGAGCTTATCAGGTCTCCCTTGTCCTTGGGTTAACTACCCTGATATTTAATGTTCCCTAAATTAAAATCCCATTCAAAATCCCTTAAACACAACCACCACCTCACAATCTGTAATTACTCCTGCAAAAATCATTTCCTTGATTCTGCTTTTCTCTCTCCTCCCTAGTCTTCGGGGCCATTACTTTCCACGCAATGAGGTTGTAGCAATTTCTATCGCTCCCCAGAATAGGAAATCTATGCCGCTTTCATCAAGTAACTAAATGTTACCCCATTTCCGATTCTTAAATAATTTCTTAAGGAAGAAAATTTGATCTCAGAGTCTTTGCAGCACTGCTGATCGCGTTGATGGTAGCAATCAATGCTTCGGCAAGGTTAACGAAGTGCATTTACACATAGTGGTCCATTTAAAGTGAATAATCAGGCATTTTACTCACTGCCGCCTCTTTATTTTTAAGATAGAAGCCTGATTTAAGACACACTGCAACTTAAGGAGGCCGTGGTAAAGCATATTTTGAAAACATTGCAGTTAATTGCAGATATAAACTTGAGCCCACTTATTTATTTAAAACGTGAAGGATACAAAAATAAAAATGGCCAAGTAAAACACATCTCAAAACATGCAAAACCACTGAAAGATGAATTTGAGAATTTTATTGGGAACACAGAACTCATAGTGGAGGTTTTCTTTTCTTTTCTTTTCTTTTTTTTTAATGGGTGTGAGAAACAAGTGAGGGCACCATAGGCTTAAGTTCCACCCAACCGCTTCGGAGACTGAGGCGGGAAGATAGCTTAGCTCTGGAGGTCAAGAACAGCTGGGCGAAGCAGGAAGACCCTGTAGGGAGCAGGGGAAGCTCTGAATGAGTGAAGTACTCAGTTGAATGTGTATTGTTGACAGGGGCACAGCCATGTCCAGGGCCCTAAAGCTTCAGCCAAACCTTACCTGGCTGAGGGATGGCAAAGCTTCCCCCAGGAGTCTGTATGACTTCGTATGAGTGAGTGTATGAGTGTGTGTCTTAGGATTTTACTGCTGTGAACAGACACCAGGACCAAGGAAATTCTTACAAGGACAACATTTAATTGTTGACTGGCTTACAGGTTCAAAGGTTCAGTCCATTATCATCAAGGCGGGAGCATGGCAGAGTCCAGGCAGACATGGTACAGGAGGAGCTGTTCTACATCGTCATCTGAAGGCTGCAAGGAGAAGACTGACTTCCAGGCAGATGGAGTGAGGGTCCTAAGGCCCATGCCCACAGTGACACACCTTTTTCAACAAGGCCACACCTACTCCAACAAGGCCAGACCTCCAAATAGTGCCACTCCCTGGGCTGAGCACATTCGAACGATGATAATCTGTAAGAGTGTGTGGGAAGACAAGCAACTGTAACCTCTTCTGCCTCCTGAGACTGCTTGCCCACAGAGACCTCCTACAGAAACCAGCTAAGCCACTCCCTATCCTCTGCCTCTTAACACCACTCACAAGGCCATACCTAATAAACACACTAGGTTCCAGAGAGCTGCTGTAGTAGCCGCTAGAAAGCCCCACCTGAGCCTGCTGTATTGTGTTTCTCTGCGTCAATGCTTTCTTCATTCCCTCAATGTCCACAGTCAGGGCTCCTGAACGTAGAATTTAGAGATCACAGCCCAGGGGGTTATGTATGCCCTCTGACATTCACTTCTTTTGTTTCGGGTGTTCAATAAATGTTCCTAGCTGAAAGCCATGTTGTTTCATTGCCCATCAGGAGAAATGAAGGGGGGGGTGGAATTTTCTACCTCTTTCTCTCTCCCTCCCCCTTCCTTCTCTCCCTCCAACTTCCTCTCTTCATCACCCCAGAGGTCATTTTGTTGATCACACTGGCCCTGAGTTCTCAGTCCTCCTGCTTCAGCTTCCTGGGTGTTGGCATGAACCTGTTAAAGAAAGAGGTTGGTTGATTTCTTCAACACCGAAGTTACACTACTGAGTATCACTTGACTCTCTCCTTCATTCAGAACCAGCCGAGAACCCATCTTCAGTTTGGGTATGTGTCTTAGGGTTTTATTGCTGTGAAGAGGCACCGTGACCAAGGCAACTCTTATAAGGACAACATTTCATTGGGGCTGGCTTACAGAGGTTCAATCCATAATTGTCAAGGAGGTAGCATGGCAGCATCCGGGCAGGGATGGTGCAGGAGGAACTGAGAGTCTTACATCTTCATCTGAAGGCTGTTAGGCGACTGGCTCCCATGTGGTTAGGAGGAGGGTCTCATTGCCCACCCTGACAGTGACACCTTTCTTCCTTCAAGGCCACACCTACTCCAACAAGGCCACCCCTCCAAATAGTGCCACTCCCTGGACCAAGCATCTACAAACCACCACAGTATGCCTGTCAACGGAGCAGGAAGAAGAGCAGCGAGCCAAGTGGGAGACAGTGGAGGGACTCTAGTCAGCCCGAGCATGGCAAACATGGCTCTGGCAGGCCTTGCCCTTCTCCCTCATTCCCCTTGCATTGCAAGCAAACAAACAAACAAACAAGCAGACAAAACATCAGATTACATTCAGAAAGTGAGCCACCGAGTTCTATTAAACGTGGCCACTCCCTACTCCTGAAGCTGATTACCAGCTGTTAAAGTAATAAAGTCTAACAATCAAAAGCCCCCTTTGGCTCAACTAATTAATATGTCCAGTTAAAATTAAACACCTCACCCTAACATGAGGCTCCCCTTTTGCCTTTATAAACCACCATTTTTATGTCTGTCTCCTCTCTATCCAAAGGCAGTCCTTTTTCCCCACTCTGGGACAAATACCCCTTTGCCTTCCCTTGTTCCCTCCCCTTCTCCCATATCCTCTATCTCCTGTCTTTGTCTCTTATTCCTTGTCCTTTGTCCCTCTGGGGCAAATAAATCTCCTTTGTGCTGAGAACTTGGCCTTGGGAGTCCTGAACTGATACAGTTCTTTTTCAGGTAGGACATTAACTAATGGAGTCATCATCGAATAAAGCTTATGGAAAACTTACAGAGACAGATGAACAGTGAAGCGGGCAGGCTGAAGCTGCAGGAGGTGGGTGAGTGATGCTAGTCTTCAGGAGCTGCTCGGGGAAATATGTTCCACAAGAGGCAATGGTGAAGACAAGATGCAAATTATTCAAGAGAAAGCTGTGCATCGTTTGAAGTACTTGATCTAGAACCACTGAACGCAGATTCGAAGGCATGACTGTGAAGTGATGCTGGTCAGCTTGTGTATGGAAGGAGAGAAGCAGGAGGTGGAGGGAGGAGAAGGTCGGGGACCCATTTCTTACAATGGATTGAGCACTTGAAACATGTCAGGCACCCGACAAATGGGTTTTGAATCAGAGCATAGTCGAGCTTTTAACCACACATAAATCGAGTTAATGCAGCAATTCTATCAAGAATAGTATTTTAGGATGCCAGGATGATAGACCTCCCTTATAGTTAAGCTGGTTTCTATCTCTGGGCCTCATCCATCTGGTGGTCCTCAGAAGGGAAAGGGATCGATGCTATCCAGGAGGGAGGGAGATATAGCGTATTATACGGGGAGTATCAGCTGTATGAGAGAGAGGGGGGTGCCTGCCCACCCACACCTAACGGGCTGTGGAAAAGGAAGAGGTTTACAGAGTTTGTATATTATCCCTGAGTCATGTGTTAGGTCTGTAAACCTCTGAGAGAGATGGAAGAATCTGTATCCTCACATACTATTGCATGGTCCCCCAGGCTGTCTGAGGAAAGCCAAGCACTTAAAGGCCAAGGCTAGAATTGGCGCACTGGGACAGTACAAACATACCATGCAGGGAAAACCCACGTATAGACGGGCCACGGAAGAAGGGAAAGGAACTCCTAAGATCAACCCCAAAACTGAAGAGAGTAATTCATGCTTACAGTCCCAGGAAGCTGAGGCAGGTGGATAGCCAAGAGTTCCAGTCTAGACTGAGCTCCTGGGTAAGATTCTGTCTCAAAACAAAGCAAAATAAAACAACACAAAACCCAATCCCAAACACAACACCTCCAAAACAGATGGTTCAAATGGAAGAGACCATGATATTCCTGGGAACTCTGGGTGCCCCTGCTACCTTGGCTGAGCATAAACCTGGACATTCAGACCCACGGGGGAAAGGAGTCTGAATTCCTTTGTACCACTAAGCAATGGTGGAAGTAAGCGAATGCTGCTATCCAATGCTTTCTCATGATGTGAAGGCAGGAAAGGATGGGATGTTTGCATTCATCCTTTCTAGGAGTTCAGGCTGTGGCTGATTCATCTCTGCTACCACACCAACCTTGTGACTGAGGCTGTGCACTGAGACATGGCAGGTAGAGAACACTCTCCTCAGAGGGAAAGCCTAGGCTCCAGTTTGGTGGCTTCTGTTCAGCCTCTGAAACACTCGAGGGCCCAGTGACCTCAGCCACTGCAGGAGAAGATGAATCATCTGACCCCCTCTTCCCTCTTCACCTCAGAAATAATCACTTTATAACTCATCTGAAAGACATCTGGTTTGAACATATCCTGAAAGTATAATTAATATATAGTGAGCCCAGCTGCATGCCAATGAATAGAAGATCAGCTTAATCAAAAGTACCCGTGACCCTTGGGAAGGGCTGATTCTAGGTAGGACTGGGACAGGAAATACAGAAGGAGAGCCTCCTGCTTCATCTAGTGCCAAAACTCAGGACATGCTCAAAAAAAAAAAAAAATCAATGCTTTGCATTCATCTGCTGGAGCCACCATGACAAAATGCTGCAGACTTTGTGACAAGTGAGGCAAACCTCCTTCTCACGGCTCAGGAGGCTCAGGAAGTCCAAGATCAGATGCCCTCTGGGGTGATGGCCACTTGTTCACTATATTCTCACAGACCTTTCTTTTAAACAGACAACAGACACAAGAGGCTGGGGGAGAGACAGGGGAAAGCATGAACTTATGCTTTTCTGGAGGAGAAGACCCCAGACCTAATAGAATAAAGTCACACCCTTACTACCACTGTTTGCTAACCTTACTCGGTGACTTTCAGGACATTTATACCCATAATGTGTCTCTAGTAAAGGGATAGAAGACTCAGCTGAAAGGACCTCTAGTAACAAACCTGATTAATTGGCTAACAAGATGAATAAAGTAGCAATGCATATAACCCAAATATAAAATAAAAACCCTATCAGTTCATACTGATACACATAAATGATTGAAGAACTTAATAATAGGTTTAAGAGTCAGATCTTCTTGCAAATGAATTCAAAGTAACTTATATAGATATTTACCCTCAGAGAACAAGCACAGAGTTTCTTCAGCTCTGTGTATTAATTTCTAGCATGCACAGTGTGGAAAAAGAGAAAAATGGGTAACTCCGCAGCATAGAAATCTGACACATTAGATAACCAAAGTCAAGGTCTACAAAGATAATTCATGTTGTAGCCTAAGATATACTGAACGTGTCACCCTGATAGCCTTCCTTCCAGCAACACATCACCCTAGGCAGATCATGAGCCAAGCACCTAGTAGTGGTGTCCTCTCTAAAACACTGGCCATAGTCAAGTCTATGGAGTCATCTAAAAATAAGGGAAGTATAAGAAATTACAATGCAAAAAAAAAAAAAAAAAAAAAAAAAAATTACAAAGCAAGAAGAGCCTAAGGGGAAATAACATCCACACATCCCATTGTATAATGAGCAAGATCTGTTCAGTTCAGTTGCGTTCCTTTAAAGAAGACAGGTATATTTTGAAATAAACTTAACCATCAAGATTTCATATAATGGGTGTGNATACTGAACGTGTCACCCTGATAGCCTTCCTTCCAGCAACACATCACCCTAGGCAGATCATGAGCCAAGCACCTAGTAGTGGTGTCCTCTCTAAACCAGTGGCCCTAGTCAAATATATGGAGTTCTCTGACAATAAGGGAAATATAAGAAATCACAATAAAAAAAAAAAAAAAAAAAAAAAAAAAGAAATTACAATGCAAGAAGAGCCTAAGGGCACATAACATCTACACATAATATGGTATATTGAGCAAGATCTGTTCAGTTCAGTTGCGTTCCTTTAAAGAAGACAGGTATATTTTGAAATAAACTTAACCATCAAGATTTCATATAATGGGTGTGCTCCCTCAGGGTGGACCCGGTGCCTCTTTTGTGAAGCGGCAGCTGAGGAGACTCCGGCACTCGCCATGGCCGACGAGAAACCCAAGGAAGGAGTCAAGACTGAGAACAACGATCGTATTAACTTGAAGGTGGCGGGACAGGATGGTTCTGTGGTGCAGTTTAAGATTAAGAGGCACACACCACTTAGTAAACTAATGAAAGCCTATTGTGAACGGCAGGGTTTGTCAATGAGGCGGATCAGATTCCGGTTTGATGGGCAGCCAATCAACGAAGCAGACACACCTGCCCAGTTGGAAATGGAGGATGAAGATACGGTGGATGTGTTCCAGCAGCAGACTGGAGGTGTCTTCTAAAAAGGGAGCCTGCTACTTTACTCCAGAATTTTGTTATAGACCAAGAATACATTCTCAATTAGAAAGCCACAATTTGGTCCCACCACATCCTGACTACTACAGTATAGTTTTCTCTCTTCTTTCATTTCCCTGTCCCCATTTCTTTATTGTACATAAAGTAACTGGTGTATGTGCATGAGCTCTTTCTTTTTCTTTTCCTTTTTTAAACTAAATGGCCAATGCTCTGTTCTGGTTGACATCAGATGGAGATGGTCTGGGGGAAAGTACTGGGTTTGTGAAAATACCCCCTTCTCCATTAGTGGCATGCTCATTCAGCTCTTATCTTTATATTCCAGTAAGTTATTTTGCTCTCATTGTTTTAACAAACAAAAAAAAAAACCAACAACACCAAATCCTTGCATACCTTGTTCGATTGGAGAATTTTGATGTTTTTTTATTTATCATTGTAAAACCAAGGACAATTTTATAACTTTTTTGTACGTAGCTGTTACATGTAGGGCAATCTGTCTTTAAGTAGGGATAAATTACTCTTGAACAAAATGATCTTAGATAGTTTTCCCTTCAAGTCAAGCGTCTTGTTGTTTAAATAAACTTCTTGTTTTTTAAAAAAAAAGATTTCATATAATGATCTTATTAAAAATAAAGCCTGTGCCATGTCATTGGTTAAGATGAGGTCATCCCAGAGTAGGATGCAACTCCCATGTAAGCTGACTGGTCTTCTTATAAGAAGATGGCCAGGGAACTGGTAAGGTGATTCATTGGATAAAGTGCTTGCTAAACTACCCAAACATGAGGACCTGTGTTCGAATCCCCAACACCTACATGAAAGCTAAATGTAGAGTCACATATCTACCCAGTGCTGGTAGAGTGGGAACAGGCATATCCACTCAGCTTGTTAAGGAAGTGTTAATCCCAAATACAAAAGAAGAAAGACCACTGACCCAAATCACCAGGACCAACTTAATTACAGCAAGCAGGTAATTAAAGCAAACATTTTTTAAGCTTTGTGTATATAAGATGTCTCTCCCTAAAAGCAAGATTCAAGAGATCAGCATTAGACAAGAGGAAGACAAGGTTTTTATAACTCAGGGGTAGGGAGTTTCCAAATGAGGGGTGGGGTTACAGGAGTAAAACGTAAATGTAACAAGTTAGTCGTAACGACCTCCTGAAACAAAGACATGATTGCAAGGCAGTCATAACAAGGAAGTCATAACAACCTCTTAAGCAGACGTAGGGGTTTCAAGGTGGTTATAATAACAAAGACATGGTTGCTATTTTCTGGAATAGGCTGTACAGAACCATTTGTAGTGAAGGTTACAAGTGCATCATAGCCCCGTCCTTGAGAAACAAGGGTTTAATCATAAATAGGAGGCTAATTTGTCTTTAATATAAGATGGCTTTTAAGTGTAAGATAGAGGCAGGCTGGTTCATGAGAAGACACCTGACCTTGACCCCCAGTCTTCATACATGTGTGCACATGAACCAGCACATCTGTCCACACACATATTTACTCACAAGCACCCTTACACTCAAAAGTAATTAATTAATTAATTAATTAATAACATCCATGAGAAGATGCCCTTTCACAATGAAGGTGAAGACCGGAACTTAATTTGCACACCTGTAAGCTACGACCACCAAAACTACCAGGAAAGCACCAGAGGGAAGGGGGAGAAAATCAATGGTTCCCTGCAGGTTTTAGAGGAAGCATCGCCTTACTGACCCTTAGGCTTCAGGCTTCTGTCTCACCCCCTTCCATCCCCGACTGTGAGGTAAGATATTTCTGACCTTTGAAAACACCTAATTTGTGGAATTTTTTTTTTCATGGCAGCTGTAGGAAACAACTGGAACAGGAGAAAACAGACATTAGGTACATACATGCAAAAATGAACAGTATGGAAATCGGAATAAACCGTAAGCTGTGGTTATTTAAATGGATCACTGTTTGTGTGTTGAGTTGTAGTAAGTGTATCTTAGTATCCCTTGAGATGTCAGGATGAAAGTTCAGTGGGATGCATGGGAACTGTGACTATACTTCTCGAGTTTTTAACAATTGCAAGTGTAGCAGTTAACAGTTGCAGTGTATATAATATATACAATAATATAAAATTATCCTAAAGGGAGATAGACCTGTGGGCAAAGCACTGGTTGCCAAACCTGGAAACCAGAGTTCAACCCCTAGGACTCACATAGTGGAAGGGGAAAACCACTTCCTGCAAGTTGTCCTCTAACCTCCACACATGCCCCAAGACATGCACACATGGACATACACACGCACAATGAACAAACAAACAAATAACTGTAAAAACCTACTCTTTCTTTTTCCTTCCTGATGTTAGTTTCCCCTCCCTCCTAGCCTCCCATCCCCTCCCTCAACCTCCCTTCCCCCACCCACTCCTCCTCTAGTAAAAATGTATTCTTAGAAATTATTCTAAAAACAAAATACTTTCCAAAGAGCCATTTCATGGCAGGGCATAGTGGCTCACACCTGTAGTTCTGTTCCCACACTGAGGAGGCTGAGGCGGAGGGTGAAGTTAGAGGAGGCTGGCCTGAGAACTTCTAACCTGAACTAAGCCGGGAAGACAGTGTGGATAAGGAAGAGAGAAAACAAAATCCTGGGCAGAAGGTAGCAGAGGAACCAAGGCATTATGCTGGCCATGAACGCAGAGGCCAAGAAACAGCACACGTACCGTGACGGGGTCAGAATGACTATGCTGAACTGCATAAGATGCTAAGGGAGATGTAGAGGCTGGGCCTCAGGGTGCCTGGAATCCAAGCCAACAAGAACTTTGTTTCTCCTTAATGGTAAAGGAAAACTTTTCTTTAAAAAAGGAAAATTTGTAGGAAGGATGGAGTGACAAGATTGTCAGTTCTGAATTTTTAGAATGTCTTTCTGGCTACAATGTGTAGAGGGTATTGGCAGGCTGCTAAGAACACTGTTGGAGTGGGAAGCTGACAGTTGTTGCTGGACTCAGTGGAGATGGTGGAGGTGCTGGGGGGGAGAACTTAGACCTGAGACATACAGAAGGCAAAATTGATGGGCTATAATGATGAATGGCTCGTGGAGATAGAAAACCAGAGAGAAATCAATGGGAATCCTAGCTGCTGCATCTGACACACTGGATAGATGGAGATGTCATTCCCTGATGCAGAGAAACATGTACTGCATAGAGAAAGACCAACTGGGCCAGACTCCTCTGCCATTTCTTTTTGGGTGCTTCTTGGTTTGTTTCGGGAGGCAGGGTCTCAAATACACGGTGACCCTTCTGTCTCCAGGCCTTCATGTCCCACCACACAAAGCAGGTCTTGTCGTTTCTGCACTACACTGTGATATTTCACATCTTAATGTCTGAAGGATGCATTTGGAACCTGTCTTCTCTCTTACCATATGTCTAGGGGTCGTGTTGTATTTATTAGCGTCATGGCCAATGGCTACAGTTAAGACAACTAAAGTTAGAGGGTACCGCCCTCAAGACTGCCCTCATATCTGATATCAGGTTCGAGTTGAGGAGGTTCCCCACACTACCCTATTTTCTCTGGTTTGGTTTTTTTTTTTTTTTTTTTCATCCAGGATGCCCAGGATGTACAGTGACCGAGCCTTATGATAAGTTTATTGCAGGTGACACATACAGACTATGGAAAGTAAAGCCGCAGGCAGAGTCTAAAAATCCCCAAAACACAGCATCTGTGGTTCTCTCTGTGCAGCTTCAGGACACAGAGCTCTCCAAATAACAGAAGTCATGGGAAATTGCCAAGCAACAATCTCATCTGCACCTCTACGCTTCCTTAGGGCCCATGACACATGGTTAATTGACATAAAATTATTTCTGTCCCTAGGACTGCAGTTACCTTCTGATAAAAAAAAAAAAAAAATGTTATTCTGTGGCAGACTTTTGGCCTCTCTGGCATGCTCAGGCCTACTCTGAGCCTCTCTGAATATACCATCCTCTTTAAGTTCCACCATCAGACTACCCAGCATGACCAAAAGTTCCCAGGGAAACAAAGGCATGACTTACCAGGCATTCAAAGGCCCAGAGATCGCTTTCAAGATGTGAAGACCACATCATTAATTTAGTCAACGATTTTTTTTTTCCCCTGTCCACTGGCATATAGCAAATTCTCAAAATGTCGACTACATGGAATATAGGCATGAGAGGTTGGCTGGAATATAGCAGTTTCTGGCCACTCTAAACTACAAACTCCTAGGGAGCTGCCTCTGTTTCCTCCATATGGGGTCCAGCATGATGTGGCATAAAATGCATTATTCGAGCTATGACCAGAGCATCAATATTTATAAGGGAAAAAAAAAAAAAGCCAACAGCAACGTAAATGTCCCTTGACTGACAAAGGATGAATAAAATGTGACTTAACACCACAATTAGTTAATGAATTAATTCCACAATGGAGTGTTATTTGGCTTAAAAGAGAAGGCTATTTCATAGCATAGATGGATGCCTTCTAGTGGGATTCTTTGAAGACAGATGAGTGAAACAAACCAATCATAAAAGGAAGAATATTTAACAATTCCATTTCTACATGCTCTGTCAGTTGTACAGCTAATGGGAGGTAGAATGGTGACTGCCGAGGAGCAGAGAGAGTTAATGTTTCATGGACACAGAGTTCAGATATCCAAGATGAAAAGAGTCTGAGAGGAAGACGGTGGTGACAGTTCACATACTTAATGACACGTTTAAAGTGGGTGAGAAGGGGCAGGCAGGAGGGTAGTAGTTTACAGTGGCTCAGATCACTTTCCTCCTCCAAGCCTGATGACCCAAGTTCCATGCCAGAGACCCACATGGTGGACAGAGAGAACCAAGTTCTACAAGTTGCCCTCTGACCCCCTATATCCATACCATGGCATGCACCTGTGCCCTACTGTGATTAATTAATTAGATAATGGTCTTTCAAAAAATGTTAAAATGTTAAATTCTATGGGTTTATATCCTATCAGAATTTGACTTTTGTATTAGAAAAACTAATTAGTGAGGCATAACTAACTTATAATACTGTCCCTTCCATTTTTAAATCATTGCATGCTCACAGGGATGAGAAGAACTGAATACAATATTAGGCATGTTTCTGGAGAGGAGTCTAAACACTGTGTGGAAAATAGTGCTGTGCAGCAAATTACCCAGGGAGCCCGCCCCACACCGCTGACTCAGCAGCCCCTGCTTCTGAGGTACCAGAAGCTGCTCTTTTACCAGTCAAGCTCTTCCCCATGGCCCATGACAGCATTTCAGCACAATCTCACAGTACTACAGGGAAATGACTTTCAATATACAAAGTCCATGATTCTACTCAACAGAACCAAAAGATGTAAGATTTCATTTTCAGCAAACCCTTGTGCGTCAAAGGAGTGCGAAGGTTTTATTTGAAAGAATGAAAGAAGGAAGGGAGGGAGGGAGAGAGGGGGGAGGGAGGAGAGGAAGGAGGGAGAGAGGGAGAGAGAAGAAGAGAAAGAAGGGAGGGAGAGAGGAAGGGAAAGAAGGAGGGAGAAAGTGATAGAAAGAAAGAAAGGAAGGAAGGAAGGAAGGAAGGAAGGAAGGAAGGAAGGAAGGAAGGAAGGAAGGAAGGACCTTGTTGCCCGTAAGCCTGCATTTTTCCTTATTGCTCTTTTGGCAAATATATACATTTTTTTCACTCTAAAGTTACTACTATTTCTATGTCAGAGTGAAATGTAATAACATTTGCAACCCTAGTTACACTATCCTTTTCCTTGAAATAATCCTGCACTGTCTTCTTCACTATTCTGACCTCTGGTTACCAAGGCCTATCATCTGTTCACTGCTTCTGTGGCGATTTAAGTGAAAAATGTCTCCATAGGCTCTGGTCTTTGAATGCTTGACCCTGGTTGGTGTTTTGAGAGGTAAAAGAAGCCTGGCCTCTGAGAGGTTAAGGAGGTGTGGCCTCGCTGAAGAAAGTACTTCTCTGGAGGGGGGGCTCTGAGAGCTGAAAGCCTCACCCTACTTGTGCTTACACTTAAGCACGTGAATTCTCAGCTTCTTGCGCTGTTATAGCTACCTGATGCTATGCCTTGCTCCTGTGATGGACTCTCATCCCTCTGGAACCATAAGCCGGCATATAGTCTTCCTTCTATGAGTTGCCTCAACACAACAGAACAACAAAAAAAAAGTAACTAATCCACCTTTCTTTTTTTTTTTTTAAAGATTTATTTATTTATTGTATGTAAGTACACTGTAGCTGTCTTCAGACACTCCAGAAGAGGGCGTCAGATCTTGTTACAGATGATTGTGAGCCACCGTGTGGTTGCTGGGATTTGAACTCCGGACCTTCGGGTGCTCTTACCCACTGAGCCATCTCACCAGCCCCTAATCCACCTTTCTTTTCAGATTTGAATTACAACAGATAAAAGACTCATCATACAGCTTTGGAATGTGAAGGACTGAACAGTCTGGGCTGCGGCGGGGGATGTTAAAACGCTCTTATTTTCTGGGAAAGTAGCTTTGGAGCATCTCTGGCTGGCTTTGAATATGTTGATAGTTCTAGTAAAGGACAGATAACTCTCACTGTTAAGTGCTGTTTTATTTTTTAAAACGCATCCATTTATTCATTCGTGTGTTTGTTGAGCAAATGCTATGGGATGGAATGTGGGTTAGTCAATGTTCTCGTGAGAGGAACAGAACCAACAGAATGAGTGTGTCTACCTGAATGTATTCATGAATACATACAGCTTAGGCTGAAATAATGATAGCAGCTGAATCACATTCGAGGCTGACAACCCAGCAGTGGCTACGTGTCTCTGCCATCAGAGTGGTCCCACAGTGGCTGTCTCTCACTGCTGACAACCCAGTAGTCGAATAAAGTATCAATCTGTTGCCAGAAACCTGCAAGTTTCCTGGGATGTCACTGGTCCTTAGGCCACAGTGGAAGCCTGGAAACACTAGTTGAAGGAATTAGCAGCATCAACAGGAGAATAAGTCAGCTTGGCTGCAAGAAGAAAGGCTGGGCAAGCGAACAGTTGAAATAGCTTCTTTCCACCATGCCCTTTCTCACCTGGACTGCTACCAGAAGGTGCCATCCACAATCAGGGTGGGTCTCTCCACACCAATTCAGGCAATCGGGATGTTTCTGCAGCCGAGGCTCCCTACACGGAGAATTCTGATTTGTGGCAAATTGATGTCAAGGTTAACCCATGACAGCACTGAATATGATTTTGTTACATGAGCTGGACTTTCTATGAGAAGTCAGACCCTTGGATCTGAACTCTGAATATCCGCTACCCTGGTTGTCTCTAAGTCCTTGTCTCCATCTCTGAGGTGAGGAGTCCAAATGCCAGTGCTTTGAGAATTAGGGATATATTAGATGAACTACATTAATAAAGTACTTAGCAAACTGAGCAACACATGAGAAAGCCCTCAGATATACTAGATATTACAATATATATATATATATATATATATATATATATATATATATATATATAT
>NC_034592.1:45213000-45237136 GCF_900095145.1 Mus pahari | reverse complement strand
AGAGAGAGAGAGAGAGAGAGAGAGAGAGAGAGAGAGAGAGAGGACATATACACAGATACAAATAATTTTCCTCATATTCTAGTTTCTCCTATTTCTTCAGTCTTGGATGATCTAGATAGGGGAAGGCAAGATAAAGGAAGAAATATGGAGAAAGGCAACTAACTCAAGAAACTTTTAAAAAACCATGTGGAAACCTATGACTTTAGATACTTTCTAATATATTTACATACATAAAAGGAATTTAAATGGAGCCACCATATAATGCCCTAAGTAGACATCTTTTTTTCCCCAAGATTTACTTATTTATTTATTTTATGTATATGAGTGCACTGTAGCTCTCTTCAGACACACCAGAAGAGGGCATCGGATCCCATTACAGATGGTTGTGAGCCACCATGTGGTTGCTGGGAATTGAACTCAAGACCTCTGGAAGAATAGTCAGTGCTCTTAACTGCTGAGCCATCTCTCCAGACCCTTGACTAGATATCTTATATAACCAAGAAAAGCCTGCAGTATTAGGAATAGGTTATATCTTGTTGAATTGTCAGCCAAAAGACTCCCATAGACAATACCACCAAATCACAGACTATTTCTAATGACAGTGGTCTCAGTAAGGCTCTCATGGTGAAGACAACACTTTCTTTGTCACCAAATGTAAAGAAGTTGATCTGGTGCCCAACTAGAAGCTTAATCCCTATTGAGTAGCATTTATGGTGCTGGAAGTTAATCTGCATGCTAGTGGAGGACAAAGGTAGTCATCAATATTGCCTACCTATAATCACAAATTCTATGACCTACAGTGCACAACCTGCCTGAAAGGTTTGCTAGTGCAATAGTGCACACATGATAGAGGAATACCCAGCCATTTTGGTGATTATAAAAGAAAGTGAATTAAAGCTCATTCTGTGAGATAGAAGTCATACTAGGGCACTTCTAACATAGCCAAGAACCTGAGGATAGGTCATTGTCTAGGGGGAACCTACTACTATTATTCTGCTAAATGAACATAATGATAAAATAACTTTTGATGACACACTGATATACCCATAGATCAGGGCATCACTTATTCCTTAAAAGAGAGGCTCCTGTTTGTAGTAGATGGTAGTTAACTCAAAGACTTTCAACTGGACATCATACAAAGAGTAATAGACTTTGGAGTACTCAGGCCTAACTGGGTTGACTTTATTAAATCCCTCAAGGTCCAGTGATTTTTGTGTAAAGTGGAGGAAGAAAAATTGTAAGTGCTCGAGGTGGTGGGTGACACCAAGGAAATAGTATCTCCCGATTATAATTGAGCAGAAGCGCATATGAACTCACAAAAACTATGACAGCACACACAAGACACACACAAGGTTAAGCCAGACAAAATCCCATCATGGAAAAGGAGGAATGAATACAGCATCCCACTCCTAACAAAGAAGTTATTTGCAATTGATATCTGCTAGGAGAGAGAAATCAATTCTCTCCAACTCCAACAGAGTGATAATGGGTATATCAACTATACTCTACTTTCATGCTTAGAAGTAGTTGGCCAACACACAATAGACTCCATGTTCTTTTGTTCAGTTTTTTTGTTTTGTTTTGTTATTTCTTGTCTTTTATTTGTTTTGATATTTTTTTGAGAAATAGAAAGAGTATGAAGTTGGATGGGTGTGGAAGGGAGGATCTGGGAGGACCTGGGAAAAGAGAAAGAATACAATAAAACATATTGTATTTTTAAAAAAGCCAAAAATGCACATTAAAACATTTTTAGCTATTAGGATTCTGTCTTAGAACTACCATCTGTTCTAGCTTGGCCTCTGTTGCTGTAATAAAACACTGACCAGAAGTAACTTGCAGAGGAAAGGGTTTATTTGGCTTACAGGTAAGAAGTCATCATGGAGGGAAGTCAAGGCTTGAAGCAGAAACCAAAAGGGGAATGCAGATACTGGCTTGCTCCTTTGGGCTACCTTTCTTACAAAGCCCAAGACCACCTAACCTGCCTTGGGAGAACACTGTCTACCTCGGGCTAGACCCTTCTATATCAATTAGCAATTGAGAAATTGTCCCACAGACATGCTCACAGATCAGTCTATTGGAGGTGGTTCCTCAGTTGAGATCCCCTCTTTCCAGATATGTCTAGCTTTGCATAAAGCTAACAAAAACGATCCAGTGTCACATCAAGGCTTCTATCATCCTCTCTGCACCCCATCCATCTCCTCCAGGAAAGTCATTAAATTCTGGCTTATTCACCAGCTCTGGGGCACCATGGTCCTGATTCCCCAGGCTCTCCCCACGGTAAAAAGTTTTTCTTTTTTCTTTTTTCTTTTTTTTTTTAACCTTTCAATCAAGGACCAGCACACTACAGTCCTAAGGACAAATCTAACCCATGGTTTGCCTTGTGTAGTTAATCATATTGGAGCAGAGCCAAGTCCATTCCTTTATGTACTTTCATGGCTGCATTTATATGACAGTGGCAGAGTTCAAAGACTTTAAGCCCACCAAGCCTGAAAATATTTACTATTTGGAAATCTCTAGGAAATACCTACCAGTTTCTGTCTAGGAGAGGCTAATATTGATGGATAACTGTTAGGGATATAGCTTGGTTGGTAGAGCACTTACCTAGCATGCACGGGGCCCTGGGTTCTGTCTGCTGTCATGTGAAACAGTGACAGAATGACAGTGAGTGCATACCAATCAGCCATTCACTAAGTACAATAATTCTTATAGATAATGGTCAATGCCGTAAAGCATTCCAACAAAGGCATAAAGGCCCAAAGATATTAGAGATCTGATGATAGCAACAGAGCTAATACAGTCACTGAAGTTGTTCCCAGGTCTGTTTTTAAGTACCCTCATAAAGAGTGTCCACTGTGACAGGACTCTGTCCATTGAGAATGTAAGATCCACCTCCTCTAGGCAATGGCCAGTACAGATAAGGTAATTGAATTGTTTCCTGGTTTACAGACATCTTGGTGTCTAGACTGTCACACTTTGTACTATTATGTCATCATTGCCCACTCAGTAAAAGCCAGACCCTTCTCATTGCCACGCCTACTTTGGAGACAGAAATGTGGTTGTTGGAGTTGATGGAGGTGTTCATCTCTTATCATATTATAAAATATAAATGCAGGCTGGAGCTGTGTATGAGAAAGAAAAATCTCTAAGCCAGTGATTCTCAACCTTCCTAATGTCGGGACTGTTCAATACAGTTTCTCATGCTGTGGTGACCCCCCGGCCATAAATATATCTTTGTTATTACGTCTCAACTGTAATTTTGCTACTGTTATGAGTCATAATGTAAACATCTGTATTTTCTGAAGGTTTTGGGCAACCCCTGTGAAAGGGCTGCCTGACCCACAGGTTGAGAACCACCGCTCTAAGCCAAGAAACCCCTGAGAAAAACTGGGAGCCCAACTAGACCCTGCTCAGTCTGAAGGGGCTATGCTTTTAACAAATGGTCCTGTGGCTTTCGTGGTGTCTTAAAAATGCATAAAGGAAAGAATAATATGTTTACTATGTATAGTGAAAATTTGCGCATAGAAAACCTTGGTTTATAAAGATGTTTATTTATTTCTTGTGAATATCTTGAACCAAACAACAAGCTAAATATGTGTATCTAGAGTGAAGAATAAAACTCCGCCCACTTGAGGACTGCTTGCTAGTCTCATTATTTTAAGGAAAAAGAATGAAAGGAAAAGTAAAACTGAGACCATCAGGGAGATGGACGATTAGAAATCAAATGATGGATCATTGCGGTGACAGAAAAAAAATCTGGGTGCCAAGGGAACTTTTCTTTCAAATTGCAATCAGCCAAGTTAGCTCTCATAAATAAAATCACATCAAGTCATTCTGTTCAAGGCTTTTCCAAAGGAAAGTTGTCAGCAGGGTTTAGGCTTTAAACAAACGTTGGATTTGAATTCTAATATGTGAACATAAGGAACTAATGTGAAACAGTTACAGAAGTCCTCTCCGAGGGTAATACTCCCCACTCCCCTTAGGATCCCAAATGAGAGCTGCCTAACTGCTTTACCCTGGACTAAGGCCTTTAAAGCGGGGCTCTGATCCCAAAGCCATGATTTCATTAAGCTGCCTTCTCTCCTGAGGCCCATGGAGAGTATCTGCCTGATTGCTACAGCCTGTTCTCCTCCAGTGTGACTTCCGTGCACCTGTTGTTCCTGAAAAGAGAAAGGGGTGAGGGCATGACTCCCTAAAGGGAAAGAAGGCCGAAGACCCAGACAGATGCTAATGAACACCAAGCCACAGCCTGGGGCAGGAGGAAGAGGTTTATAAAGGCAAATCAGGAGACAAGGTGACATAAAACCTACTGTCCTCTGGCTTTCAGTACACCTGAGAACAATTTAGATTAAAAGAAGAAAAGACTGGTAGTAGAGACATTTTTATTTACTGGCTACTCAGGCTTTGAGAATGCTACCCCTGCCTATATGAATCCCTAGACTTTCTACTTCTGTCTCAGTGCCCAGCATCAGAGAGATGGATTCTGGATCAGTCTCTTGCTTAGGTCTTGCTTTACATTCTATGTCTCTCTCTGGAGACACGGACCCAGAGTCACCCATTATTTTCAAGCGTAGTTCCTTGCTAGACATCATGTAGTGGGGCCCCTATAGAATCAGATGGTTCACAAGTTGTGATGCCTGGTGCTACCTAAATGGTCAGCGTCCATGGCAACAACACGGCTGTTGAAGAAGAGCCACTACAGCGGACAAAGAAGAGACAGACAAGGACACATCCGTTTTCTCCTTGCTTAGCTGAGATGCAGAATGCTAGGCATCATACTAACTGTTCTCGGGACCACATGAAAAATATCTATTCACACAAGATAGAGTACCAGTACCAGCACCAGCTCAGGCTAACAATCCCACACAGTCTAGCTTGATGAACTAGTGAATTTAACTTCAGTTACCTAGAGAAGCATGGCCAACTTATGGGTGGCTACACCACCTAAGAAAATGCCTCCTTCCTCACGCCATGTTGCCCACCCACCCTCAGCTAACTGCTAAACACTTGTATATATTCAGGAGAGTTAAGGCATAGGGTGGAGCTCGTAAGCTCCCTCCCTCTTAAACTCCCCTCTATAATAGAACATTAATCATCCCAGTTTTGTGTGCTCTGGTGTTGGTACTCAGAGCTGCTGGGAGTTCAAGATGACAAGAGTTCCAAGAGGAGAGGTTGTAATCGGCACACTACACTGGGCGGCTTTTGACTTCTTCCTTTTCCAGCTACATAAATGGTAGGTCTCAGAAAAGAAAGAATACGGTTAGAGACAAAAGCAGGCCCCCTGGAGGGTTAATGATTTGTGACTCTTTAAAACAACGTTCTTTACACACTAGTTTGGCCCACACAGAAGACCCACATAACATGAGACTGATGTTGAGAGGGAAGATGAGTGGAGAACTCTCAGTCTCTTAGTTCCCTGAACACCTCAGTTCTTTCCATGATCCACTCAGCAAGTGAATCCCTCCCTCTTAAAAAAAAAAAAAAATTCCTTGTTCCCAAGGCTTGCCCAACCTCCCATGGGCTTGCCCCAGCTAACTCCTCAAGCCTACATATTCCCTCCGGCCACAGTACAGCTCTGAGATGATGCAGACCTAGGTTCTTCCATATGCCACGCCCACAAGGGCTTTGTGCCTTGTACAGATTAGGTGTTGAGGAGCTGCCCAGCATCCTAACCCAGTCTCTCCCTCTCTCCCGCTGAGCATCTAGCTATGGCTCTCAGAGGTTCCAGCCTTTCATTTGCCCCTCACTCAACTCTCCACTCTGTTCCGTCAATGTACTCCCTCTCTCCTTAGCCCTTAAATTGTTCTGGGAGCCTAAGAAGCCCTAATGAATTAGGGCTGAGGTAGGAGAGGCCTCTGCTAGACTTCAGGAACGCTAATAAGGAAGGTTTGCTAACTGGGGAGAGTAGGCTGGGCCTGCAGCAGGTCACTTGATGTTCTAGCCAAAGCAGTTGCCAGCTGTGCCTGTAGTTACTCCACCTTAGAAAACAACAAGGACATTTTGCATTCCCACATCCCTCCCTAATGGTCCAATTCCTCACCCACAAAGTGCCCATCCTGTTCTGTGATGTGTGTGATATGTGGCATATATCATATGTGGAATGTGTGTGAGTGTGTGTGTGTGTGTGTGTGTGCGAGAGAGAGAGAGAGAGAGAGAGAGAGAGAGAGAGAGACAGACAGACAGACAGACAGACAGACAGACAGACAGAGAGATAGAGAGACAGAGACAGAGAAAACATTCAATATTTTCCCTCTTTCCCACCCCAATACTCTCCCTGTTCCCTCCACTGTACCTTTAGATCCCTTCCTCTTTTCTCTTAATCCATCTTTCATATTATGATAAATGTAATACACATGCATTTGTAGACATATATTTAAATCTAGATTCTACATGTACGGGAAAATGTGATTGCTGGACATGATGGTCTTCAGTTCCATCTGTTTTCATGTGAAGCACATTTTATTCTTCACCGTGGCGGGAGACAGCCTTGTGTATCTGTACCATGTGGATGTATTCATTCATCTACTGGTGGACCGATAGGCTAGATACACTGCCATCACTGTAAGTACAAGTACGGATGTGAAATATCCCTTTTATGTGTTGATTTAGAGTCTTTTGGTTTTATACTCAGAAATGGTATAGCCAGGTCGCAGGTTAGATCTATGTTTAAACGCTGAAAATCTGTATTCTGATTTTCATGGTGGCTGTACCACTTTACACCCCCACCCACAGTTTAAAAGTTCCTTTTAGCCTACATCCCCCCTCACCAACATTTGTTATCATTTATTATTTTTGATGGTAGTCACTCTGACTAGTGTTGATGAAATCTCCAATGTGGTTTTAATTTGCATTTCTCTGATAGCTAAGAACGTTAGCTATTTTTTCGAATAATTATTGATATTTTTATTCCTTGTGTTGAGAACTGCCCGTTCAATTCATCACTATACTTATTGATTAGATAATATGTGGGTTTGATGCTTAATTTCTTTGGAGTTCTTTATAGAATTCAGATATCAATCATGAGTAACAGGGTTTCTCCCATTTTGAAGGTTTTTCTCTTCTAGCAGTTGTCCTTTTGTTATGTAGGAGTATTTTTTTTTAATTTTATATAATTCCATTTTTCAATCCTTCTGAAGCTACTGGGGTCCTTTTCAAAAAGCCCTTGCCTGTGCCTCTACCTTGAAGTGCTTTGCCTGTGTTTCCTCCTGCACGGCCAGTGTTTCAGCTCTTACACAAAGGTCTTTGACCCACTGGGTTTTCCACAGAGTGAGTTCACTTGGTTTCATGCTTCCTGTTTTTCACAGGACCAACTTTTACAGTCTCCTTCCCACTGTATGTCTTTGACAGCCTTGTCAAAGATTATGGCGACTATGGCTGTGCGGGTCTATTTCTGGGTCCTCTATTCTATTTCACTGGTGCATGAGTCTGGTACTTATGCCAATACCAGACTGACTTTGTGGTACTATGACTCCGTAGTATAACTTGAGGTTGGTGATTGTAATACCTTCCAGTATTGCTCTATTTAGAGATGCTTTGACTATTCAAGACCTTTTTGCATTTCCATACAAATTATAGGGGTTTTTGCTTTTCTACTTTGGGGAAGGGGGCCACCCAAATTTTGGTAATAAGTGCATTTAATCTGTGGATTGCTTCTTAGCAACACAGCCATCCTTACAATATTAATTCTGCTGATCTATGAGCACGGGGAGCCTTGTCATCTCCTGGCAATGTCTTCTTCATTTCTTTCCCCCGTGTTTTAAAGTTTTCATTGTAAAGAGCCTTCACTTACTTGGTTAGGTTTATTCTTAGAAATTGTTTTTTTAAGATAATGTGAATGAAAGGCTTTTTAATCCTTTTTTTATTTTTTAAATTAAAAGTAGATTCTATTCTCATACAACTTACTGACTATAGTTCCCCCTTCCTCTGCTTCTCCCAATTCTTCTCCACCTCCAGTCCTCTCTGGAACCACTCCCTTTCTATCTCTCATTAGAAAAAAACAGGCTTCCAAGAGATAACAACCAACATGATAAAAATAAAGTACAATAAGATCAAAGTTGAACATGGCAACCCACCAGGAGAAAAAGAGTCCCAAATGCAGGCACAAAAGTCAGAGAGACCCACTAGTTCTCACAAGCAGGGATCCCATAAAAATATTAAGCTAATAGCTATAGTATCTATGAACACAGAGAACCCTGGTGTAGACCCATGTAGGTCCCCTGCTTGCTGCGTCAGTCTCTGTGAGCTCATATGCAGCTTGCTTAGTTTGTTCAGAAGGCCTTGTTCTCCGGGTGACCTCTATCCCCTCTGACTCTTACAGTCTTTCAACCTCTTTTCTGCAGGATTCCCTGAGCCGTGTTGGGAGGGATTTGATGGGCACACACAAGTGTGCCAACCATCCTGTATGTACAGAAGAGAAGAAGGGGGCATTTGGGAGCTGCAGAACAAGGCAGACCAATGAGACATAGTCTTGGAGCTGTTGACCATGGTTCTACAGGAGCCGTGGAAGCAAAGCCTGCATAGACAGGAGAGAAATGAGGACTACAAAGGGAGGTGTTGCTACTGGAGAGAGGGCTCGAGGGTAAAATACTTGTAGCACAAGCAGGGAGCAAATGGGACCCCAAAACACAGGGAACACAAGCGTGAAAACACCATAACAAAAACCACTGCTGTGGAATTATGTACAAATAATATATGCCAATGAAAATAAATAGCCAAGAAGTGAAGGATATATTGTTTAAAAGGAGGGCCTGATTTTACTGTATATTCTTAAGGATTTTTCAATTATTTCACATCTGATTAAGCTGAGATTTCTAAGGATCTCATTTCTAATATTTGAAGGCTACTGGTTGATCTCCCACCCCAACCTTCCAAAAGTCAACAGATTTCAAACACCTGCTAATATCCTACCAAGAGAGGGAGGATTCTACGCTTTCCTATTCTCACTGGAACCTGCCAAACTCGTGTCATACTTTTGAGTAAAGAGCAGGACTGAGGTTTAAAATGAATGCCATCACCAAATCCTCACAGCGAAGTCTTTCTCTTGCCACTGGCATGCATGTGAGAAAAGGTGGGTTTAAATTCACGCTGTGTTAGACAAATGAACAAGTCAGGAGCTGCCTCTGTAATACACCCCAAGGTCAGGGACTTTGGGCTGGCTTGTAGAAATGTGCATTGCCTAGAATGGTCTTTCCTGTTGGTTCTTAGTAAGAGAAACTCAACATTCCTTCATTTGATTGTATGGAAGATGGTTCTAAGGTGGGAAGATAAAACAGTTGCTTTTGAATGGGATGCAGCTCAGAATAAGTGCACCAGCGTAAACCAACTTACACTACCAACCAGAACTCTCAGAGGTAGATGAAACATGATGGTTGACTTACATACTTATCACCCAGACAGAGCACAAATGGCTGAAGTGGCTTCTGAATTTTCAGAGGAGAACAATACTTTTCATGGCTGTGGGTTTTTTTTAATATATATTGAAACTTCTCGGGACAAGAAGGTCTACTTTTTCATAACACACAATGGCAAAGTTTTGTTAACTTTAATGAGATAGTGATTAAGAAAAGGTGACTCATCCTGATTCCCCATACTCCTCATTTCAGATGGTAGGGAAAAACAAATCACAATTTAAGAGCCCATTGGAGTGGTTCTAGGCATGGACTATGTCGAAAGAGAATGTTTTTCAGACATTTACAAGGAAGGAACTTTTTCCAGCTCTCTTTCAGCCGTGACTTCAAACATAAAACTAGTAAAGAATTGACTGTTCTATCAATGTACACATCTCAGACTCTTTCCTAAAAACTCCCTTGTATAGAACTCCATTCCACTCTAAAGTCCGATTCCAATCCAAACCACACAGGAAAAGCAAAACGAAAGCCATCAGGGCAGTGGGACTCTGTGGTGTCTCTGACTGGGGAGACCTGGAGCAAACCACCCATGCGTAAGTGCAAGGTCTAGCAGCATGAAATGAAGCTGTAGGTGGAGTTTTCAAAAACAGTCGGAAAGTTGGCTGGGAAGCTGTGCTGGATCCCAGCCAAGGGTGGTTATTAGGGAGTGGAAACTCTGAGCAAGCACACACTGTGACAGCGGGGGGCGGGCGAGGAGAGTAGTTAAAATGTAATTCCAGCACTCAGAAAAATATAGACACTTCCTTTGAGTGACAGTTACTTTGACCTCCATCCTGTCCACCGAGTAACAAAAGAAACAACATAAAACAGAGGACCAGGCTTGTTCTTAGTTTGAAGCAATAATTTTGACATTCTTTGGGTTATGATTATTTGTGGTTTAGACTTTTTTAGTTACAACGTAGCCTCTGGAACGTTGAGGGCAGATGGAACTGGTGTGTCCTTGTGTTTTGATGGGGAAGTAGCCTAGAAATGAAACAGTATCCTTTGTCTACCCTACTCTTCACAACCATGTGTCCTTGAAATCCAGGTCACAGCTGGCCCCATGGACACAGCTGCTACTGGCAGCTGGTATCACTTGATCTGGCCATTGGCAGCTTGAACAGGAGCTGGTGGCTCTCCTTGATTCATGCAGTCCCATGTCATCTGTTTGATTGAACAGATTTCTCCTAAAGGTCTGTGACACTCATTTTTTTCTCAGCATCAAAATTCCCATGCTCACAAAACTTCAAGGATCTTTCACTCTGAACACTCATCACTGGATGGCCAAAAACAGAATGGAAGAACTGAGAAAGCAGGAGGTCTATCTTATCTCTGCATAGCACCAGGCTACTTTGATGAAAGACAACTGCATAGAACAAGATGAGAAATGATGACTCTCCTGAGTCTTCCTTGTGTTCCTGAGTCCTCCCTGTAGAATACAGAACATCACTGTGCACCTTACATATCCAAGCTGCCTGAGTATTACTAAAGCTACCCACTGCCCTTGAAGTTTGGCCTTGGGGTGGCTGGCATAGGGAAACACAATGTCCCTTCCGTTACTGCCTCTCATTCTGGATGAGAAGGGACAGGGCTCTCCTTCCTTTCTCCTGAAATATACTATCCCTCTGTGAGTAAACCTTCTGATTTTACTCTGCCGGATGTCATCTCTGTACCCCATCTTGGTCATCTGACCCCATCCATGTCAATTTCTGCAAATCTAAAATGAATTTAGAAATCTCTCCTACTTGAGCCCTTTCCCATGTACATTATTCTCTCATAGGACAGGGTGTAACATGCCCCTACACCTTAGTAGGTCCCCAGTCCTTTATCACAGCTGGGGCCAGGATAGAAGTACCATTCAGTCGTTAGAACCTAGTGCATAGGCAGCAATGCCTGGCAAATCATGGGCAAATCCTTAAATGTACTAATCTTACTTTCTTGGCTTCTATACTTCTGATTCTGACTAGCTGTCAGCTGAGGTGTGTCAAGCCAGGATATGGCTTTTATGCTTAAAAGCTGACCCTAAAAAAGGCTCAACACTGCACCAGGGTCAGGGACATCCAGTGTGGTCACTGGCATATCACCAGCAAGGTAATACTTTCTACTGGCTTGAACCAGGTCCTGGCAGTCTTCTTTGGTGGACTCCTCACAACAAAGACATTTCATGGCTTAGCCTCAGAGGGAAAGGCTACAAAGAGTATTCTTTGACAGGGAGACAAGACAGATTGGTTTAATATTTGCAGAATAGCCTCATTACAGTATAGGAAATAGAAAGTATATTTACAGCAGGGAGGAGTTTGGCAGAAGAGGACAGGAGGCCGACCTATGTTGCACGGCGTGGGCTGTGATTGATGGAGCACGAAACACAATCCACACCCAGCCTGCTACAGCCATTTGGCTGCAGGGGAGTATCTCCAAGGCCTCCTCTTGGTGGTTTCTTTGGCTTGTCTTCTATTCCCAGGCTTGCGTGTGATCTTTCATTACTGGATTATCTTAAGTGCATTTCTTTTTCTTAAAGCCAAACTATGAAACTAAATGGAAACACTCAGCTCAGACTCGCATTCCGTAATGGACCCTTTGTGCACATGCACGCCAGCTAATGCTTACTTCTTGTTCCTATATAATTCCACTCTAAACAGTCTTTCACTCTACTGCAGTTCCCAGTTGCCACACCCCAGGTTATTGCAATATCTTTAATCTTCCCCCCAAGCCCGCCTCTATCACATCCTCTCCTGCTCAGATACTCATCTCTCCCTCTTTCCTAGCCTGTTCATTTGGACTTCTGTCAGTGTATCTTCTGAGTAGGCCCCTTCACACAAATCTAATTTCTCTGCTTTGCTCAGCAGGCTTCTACTCCAGGTAGCTGACACCAGAACTGGCCTTTAAGCAGCAACTCCATCCGTGCCTTCACTTAGGTTTTCTGCTTGCCCTGAGACAGTTTGTCCTGTGTCCACATTCCAGATGCTCGCCTAGAGCCAACCCCCTCTTCCGAACGCCCCTAAAATCCTACTCACTTTATGTTTCTCTAAATCACTTGTCACTCAAGGCCACCCCACACTACTTCAGAACTTACGGATGCTCCAACTTTGAATCAAAGATAGCGTCAAGGACTGGTATTTATGGAAACCATCCCAGGGCCCAAGTGCTTGGCTGCGGATGGCTCGTTTAATCTTCATTCTGTCCCCGCAAAGTGGGCTCTCCAAAGTAAGCTCTGGACGTGAAGAGTTTGAACTTCCAAGAGACTGGCAACTTTGCTCAGAATTCATGGAGAGAAGCAAAATGCCTAGGAAATGTGGTGCACCACCCCTTTCTACTGTACTGGTTCTCAACCTTCCTAATGATGCAGTCTTCTCTTTACCTCCTTCCTGCATGGCAAAGCAATGTAGGGTGAGAACTGGGACCTGTGTAGCCTCTGTGTGCTCCCCTAGGAAAGCACACAGTCCTTGAATGATACTCTCCTGCCCTAAGTGGCCTTTCTCGTGGAATCATTCTGTGGTGGATTGAATGCGCTTGACCCATGGGAAGAGAATGGTTTTGTTAGAGTAGAGTAGGTGTGGCTTTATTTGAGGAAGTACATCACCATGGGGGTGGGCTTCAAAGCCCCACCCAGTGTGGAAGAGACCCTCCTCCTAGTTGCCTGGAAGACAGGCTTCTCCTGGCTGCCTTTCATCACAGATGTAGGACTTTAGTCTCCTCCAGCCCCATGTCTGACTGGATTCTGTCATGCGTGCTTCCTGCCATGACCACGAGGCACTAAACCTCTAAAACTGTAAGCCAGCCCCAAAGAAATGTTCTCCTTTATAAGAGATGTATGGGTCATGGTTTCTGTTCCCAGCAATGGAAACCCTAAGACATTGTCTTTGGTCAGCTGTCCAGCATCGTAGGCCTGGCATTTAAGTTGGTTTACTCAACAGCATTAGTGGCTGCACTTGTCCTTCCTCCCAGGAGTCTTCGGGAACTCTTGGGTGGCTAAGATGGCACCAGCCTGAGACAGGAGGCATGGGAAGGCCTTCAGGGAGACCTGACATCTCACTCACTCTGCCAGCCTGCCTGCCTGTAGCATTTGATCCTGATGTCCCACCTCATGACACCCTTTTGCAAAGCTTGGAGTGCACAGTTTTCCTAAATTCTCAGTTAAGGCGGGATTGTGGCCTGCCGGAGGCATTCTGGGGGCCAGCTCAGGGAGAGCTGGGGTCTAGGGCAGTGTGGAACCCCTAGATGCTCCTTGGCCCTGTGATTTATTGAGAGAGAAAACATCTGTCCCTGACTAGAACAGAGAAATGTGTAGTTTGGAAGTAGATGTTAAACATTAGAGTTTATGGCTTCAAAGAGGATCTGCCCAAGGGAGATTCCTCTTCCCGTTCCTAAATGACACGCTATGAGAGCATTATCCCAGCCTTAAGAAGTGGTGGATTTGGGGAGGATGAGTGGGATCTTTGCAGGCACAGGCCTGGCAGGGAAGGTTCTGCAGGGCTTCTCTGCTATGAGAAGACTTCATCTGGAAGCCACTCCAGTGTGTCCACTTCCTCCCTTTGTGCCTTCCTTTCCCCTTCCCCCTATTTTTCTAGGTAAGAAGGAAAGGGCAGAGTACCTTCAAAATGGTCCCTGCATTTCTCACAGCTCAAACTTCCTGACATACCAAGGCCGGCGTGCAGAACCTAGAAGACCCTTGGTCACTGTTGACATGGCAGAGTCGTTTAAGGATCCCCTGAAAAGCCCGGTGGGTGCCCCTGCTTCTTTGTGTACCACTGCTGGTTCAGGAAACCTAACAAAAGCCCTGAGAAGTCCCATTTGATCTTACCTCTCCTTCACTGGTAAGTGGTGCTTGTTCAAGATGGGGAAAGGTGGCTTTTGTGATGGTGACAAATACCAGATACTTCCCATGTCAGACATGTCAAGGCATACAATGGGTTATAATTAGCTCTTGTGGGAGGAAAAAAGGCCATTCTGTCCTAGCTTGCTTATGTCTTTCACTGATCTTGAGCCTCTCCTGCCTGTGTTGAGTGAGAAGATGTGTACACGTCTACAGCTGTCATCAGGACGGGGCATTCCACAAATAGCAGTGGCGAACTCGTCCTGCAAGTGGCGAACCTGTTTTCATGACTCACCCACAGGGCCAACTTCAAAGTGACCCTGGACCTGGTCCCTTCTCTGACTGCATCCCTCTGCTCTAAGAAAGTGTGGTCCTGGAAATTCAGATATAAAGTCAGATTAAATCACGGATTAGGTAGGCTTTCCATCTTTACTTGAGAAACATACAAAGGATGCCTTAAAATAGTATCTCCTCTCCAAGGGCAGTTGAAAAGTGGCCTGATTCATAAGAACTTGATCCCTAATCAATTTCTTGGGAATCAGATCATACTCACCTTCAGTGGAAACGACAGAGGGGCCCCTTCCCATATCTATACGGTTCCAGGATGTTCTGCTGGGTATGCAATCATTCTTAGGACAGAAAAAGATTCACTAAGTGACTGACCATTCATATAATTAGTTCCCGTTCAATCATAACTTCCCAAATATTGGCAGCAAGATCTTTGCTGGATATTCCCATTAGGTGATTAATAACAATGCAAATCAAATGCAGATTGACTGAAGCCAAGTGAAATTGCCTGTCCTGCAATAGCTACATGCATTTATCTGAAAGGGGCATGGAGTCTCATAAAAGAGTGCCTTAAATATCAAAGAATGAAAAGAGATCAATGGAAAAGTGAGGGGTAGTATTTTTATAACTAATATATTATTATTAGAATTTTCCTCCTAATGACAAAAGGTCAAAGGTTAAAGGGTCTGTGCTAAGGTCTCCTGTGCCCTGCTCTAAGGGACTCCACATGGTGTAAAATAGTGGCTCTCCAGGCAGTGAGACACTCCATTTGGCAAGCATCTTTGACTCCATTTTGAGTGCAAACTCAGAGGCAGGATGACTGTGCCCTTCGGTGGGCTCATTAACAACAGCGTCTGTCCAGCGCCACCCACAAGAACTGAACTGGCATATAAACTAAGAGTGAAGAGGAATGCTGCCTTATGGGGAACATGAAGTCCTGAGTGCATGTGTATTGTTGGTAGGAGCACAGCATGCCAAAGGCCCCATGCCTCAGACCCATGGGAGGAGCAAGACCAGGTTAGGCTTGGAGGAATGTGAATGCCTTCCCTGGGTAAACAGCCGACCTTTAACTAAAACAAGTGTGTGCTGAAAATATCAGCTGCAGTGCTCTCTTCCAGGACGAGTGCACCCCGAGACTGCCTGCCTAGAGAGGCTCCCCACCTAGATTAGCTACACTGCTTCCTCTTCCTCCTGCTCCTCCCCCTCCTCCTCCTCCTCCTGTTCCTGTTCCTCCTTCTCCCCCTCCTCCTCCCCTTCCCCCTCCTCCTCTTCCTCCTCTTCCTCTTTCTCTTCCACTTTCTCTTCCTCCTTCTCCTCCTCATCTTCCTCCTCCTCCTCCTTCTTATTTGTGCTGCATACAATAAACTTGCTGAGTCTCTGAGCTGCTGCTGGTATCTCTGTATCAGACTGCGTGACCTACCTGACCTAGCTTCTTCTGTAGGTCTGTCTGTCGTTTCATGTTCTCATTCCCCCATTTCCCCCTCCCCCAGTTAGGTCAGCCCCTGAGCCACAAAGCACTGCCCCATAAATTTCACAAAATAAACTGCAACTGTAGGAACATATGGCATATTAAAATCATACTACAATAACCAGGCCTGAGGACTTATTGATCATATCAGCTTTTTTTTTTAAAAAAAAAAAAAAAAGAAAGAAAGGATATAGCACTCTCACCTCACAAAGAGAAAACCCACCTGACACTGTGACAATGTGGGGCTTCGCACATGCTGTCTGACCACCTGGTGTTCCTGTCAGGGAACAACAGGTAGAGAGCCACTAACCCTTAGGGTCTTCAGTGCAGTTCGGCTCAAGCAGCCATCTCTTCATCCACCTGCTCCTCTGACAGGACTCAGGTCTGCTGTGCCCATGGCTGGCTTGACAGACCCAGGCCCCGGCTTCTGCACCTCAACTGGAGCCCAAGACTTGGCTTGCTTTCCAGTGCCTCCTTATCTTCCTGATCTTATTCTCACATAGACTCTTTTGCATCCCAACCAGCCTTTCTTCCTTCCTTCCTCTTGAGTCCCATTCTGTACACACACACACACACACACACACACAGGTAGATGCATTTACTTTGTGGTGTGTAGTGTATAGAACACAGACATGTTCGTATGTTTCTTACGTGTTTTTCTTGAAGATAGAATTTTGTTTCATTGCCCAGGATTACCTCCAAGTAAAGATCCTCCTGCCTCAGCTTTCTGAGTGGGAGAATTTCAGGCACGTACAAACATACTCACATCAAATTTTTGCTTGTTGCTTTAAATGATTTCCCTTTTAATTTTTAGTAGTGATTGCCCTTGAATAAGATTCGTGTATGACTCTTTATCATTTCATGTATATATATTATTAGTTCGTTGGATACTTGGGGCCTGTGAGGCTGGGTGACAGGTGTGGGGCACCACATAGCAGGTAAGAGAACTGAGCCCCTGGGATGTGGCTTAAGCACACTATCAGGTTAGTAAGTGTTATTTAGTAAGCAAGTTAGCTGCCGTAGCATAGACAACACACATGCTCTCGTTTTATAAAGAAGAAATTTAGTTGCTAGGTAATTTAGTGACTAACCCTTGGCCATATGTCTAAGTATGTTAATTATACTTCAATACAGACTTTCTGATCCCCCTACACACACACACACACACACACACACACACACACACACACACACAAAGGTTGATCCTACTGCATGGGCTGTTTCTTTACAGAGAAAAATAGCAAAGCATGATGTTACCAATGTTCCCAGCACTGAAAATCTCTAAGGGAATTATTTCAGGAGTCAGGTTCTGTTGCAACTTCTTTGGGAGGAGGGAGAGATATTGCCTGCTGAATTAAAGAATATGTTTGATTCATTCTTGACTGAGTGTCATTGGCCTTTCGCCAATGAGTCCAGCAGGGTACGTATTTGTCTTCAGTGACCCCGCTACCAAAAGTTTCACAGTGACTAATCACTAAGCAAATATAGACACAGGTAAGATCTGGTAGCCCTCAGATGTGGGAGACCTACACATCCCCAGCTCAGTGAAGCCACATAGAGCACCCGGCCATGTACACAGCCTATTTTTATCCGTGTATTTCTATTTCTGCCTTCATTTTCCCCCCTCCTTGCCTTTGTAATGCCAGGTGTAGGCAGAAAAATTTAGATATTTATCCAGAAATTGGTATTTTACTACCGATGAGCTGATACAAACAATATAACTAGGACCATTATAATGTTAAGTGAGTCTTGAACAAATAGAGTTAGAAATCCAATTATCTTTCCATAGGAAGCTTTTGTGTGCAGCCATTGTTAAATAAAGAAGGGAAGCCAGAGGGAGAGTTAGAACAGCAATTTCTTCTGCCTGTAAAGGGACATTGGAGGTACCCTGCACATACATTA
The DNA here is from genome assembly GCF_900095145.1 of Mus pahari. Classification (NCBI taxonomy): domain Eukaryota; kingdom Metazoa; phylum Chordata; class Mammalia; order Rodentia; family Muridae; genus Mus; species Mus pahari. The sequence continues at coordinate 45,219,282 of NC_034592.1, read as the reverse complement.
ATTCATTCACAATGGCCACCCCTTGCTGTCAGTCAACAAAGTTTATTTTTTAACTCCTGCTATATGTTGGTGACTGGAGGTTTCCTTTTGGGGAGCGAAGCTGAAAGCCAGGAGCACATAACATGAAACATGAGAGACCAACACAGGCACTGCATACAAAACTAACTTCCAGAATCAATCTCCAGCAGCCCTCCCCTGGGGACCCCAGGTTGGGACCCGCAGGGTTTACTAGAGATGAGAAAAGGCTGGAAATTGCCACACAGGTCCCAGGCTGACTGACCTTGGACTGACCTCAGACCAGCGTCTCTCAACGTTTTAAAGGTGCCATAATTACGCTGGGATCTGGCTTAGAACTTCAAATTCTCACGCATGGATTTGCAGTGGGATCTGAGAGTCTACCTTTCCTAAAAGACAGGAGGAGGCACCCAAACTATTAGTCCGTGCACGCGGAATAGCAAGAGTGTCAACCTGTATCTCAATTGGTTCACCAAGTCTTTCTACTCGGTTTCCAAGAACAGCCGTTGCAATTCCAATCAGGGGGGAGTTTGGAAATGTCCTGCCCTTCGAATAGCAACCGCTAGCTGTGTGACCTCTGGGGGAAGGAAGTTCCTTTTCAAAACTGGTTATGAGGACCAAATGAAATCGTGTTTACATTGGTGCTGTACTCATCATTTGCTCCATCAACACTAAGTACGATCGTCTGGCTTCCTGTTTTCAGTTTACAAATATGAAGTCACTGTGAGGTGAAGAATCCAACTCCATGTGGCACAGTTTGGCCACAGCCAATGCTTAACCAGAAACCTGACCTCCTGAGAACTTGGAGGGCACTTACTTCCTTACTAACTGGGAAACTGACGCCAGCATCCACCCGACCTCTTTCCCTGACCTAGCCTCTGAAACTCACAGGACACCGGTTGCTTAAACCGCACACCCAAATATTTTTGCTACAGCTGGTTCTGACAGGTCAAGCCTTCTTCCACTAATTATGAAGATTACCCAGATAATTGATATAATTGGGGACACAGAGTATCTGAGTGAAACCAGCCAGAATGGATTAGATCTCCCCGGTACAGCACGAGATTCCTGCAGTTCTCCAGGGAAAAACATTTCCTCCCCTGTGGAAAATTGTGGATAGCCCAGTGGAACCTTTGATTTGGTTCACGAATAACACTACGCATGATGACCTCGTCCCTAAGGACAAAGCCCCAGTCAAAATGTTGGACACACACAACCATCCCTCTTTTTCTGTCATATTTTATAGAAACCCTCAATAGAGTTTTTAATGTCCACATTTGACTGTGATGTATTTTGAGAAGTCAAAAAGCAGATCAAATAAAATATATATATATATATATATATATATATATATATATATATATATATGCTTTCCTGAGGTGCTTTGCAAACAGGCATTAGCCACAGGCTGTTCCAGCTCAAGGGTGAAAGAGAAGAACCAAACCCCTTCCTTTCTCTGCAGAATGAAATGACTTCTTTCTATAGCAGGCTGAGATATGAATAACTGAACTGGAAAAAAATATTAGTTGCCTGTCTACTGCTGCTGCATAACACAAAATATATATCCTTCCAACATCTGCTCTGTGAAAACCTACACAAACACTAGCAATGGTTGGCAGAGCATCTCTGCATTGGTACAGATGGTCCTTACTGGTACAATCAGAATGGGGCTATCCATGTAGCCCATTAACATTGCTAGTGCTAGTATGCACTCATTCTAAACACACAAACCTTCTTAACAAGGCGTCCTTTTAGTACCAGTGGGGTATTTCTTACGTTTCTGCACATACTGGAGCCATTTTGACAATCTGGTGGGTAAAAAGGCCCAGGAAGTAGAGTTGCCTGAGCACAGAACAGAAAGCTGGTGGGGTTGATGCAAATGAGAAGTTCTGTGTTCTGGACAGCTTCAAAGTTGGGAGTCTGGAAATAAGACAGGTCTGGAGACTAGGGGTAAAACATAAAGTATTTTCCTCTTAAGTGGCTGTTGACGTTCTAATCTGAGCTGAGGCAGAAAATGAACAAAGCAAGAGCATGTTTATCCACGTGTGGGTGTGTTCTCGGATGCTTAACTTCATGTGGACTTTCAGCCATGTGAATTGGCAGCCCCAAATCACAGCCACCTAAGATGTTACTGGAACATGATCTCGGTGCACTCAACGTGTGTTGGGAATCAGATATTTTCTCGTCCTATGTTATAGATTCAATTATATCCCCCCAACTCTTCATCCAGAATATGACCTTGTTTGGAAACAGAGCCACCACATGGTAGCTACCCATCATATGGGTGATCAGCAGCCAACACACAGTCACACTGAAGTATGGTGTTCTCTGCTTCTAATACGATGGAGATCCTTATTGAAATGATGGATACATTAAGAGTGATGCCCAAACACAGAGGCCACCATTTAAAAACAGGGGTAGAGACTGAAATGATAAAACCATGAGCCAAGGGGTCGCTGGTTATCACAGGAGCTAGGAAGGAAATGAGGAACCATGCTAGCTTGAGAAGAACCTACATTCCGATTGCCCCGACTCCTCATCTTGATCACTGTGAGGACACAAACTTCTGGGTTTGGATGCTGCCCTGTCTGTGGTAATTTTTATTTTACAATATTCCTAGAGATTCTATGTCTGCTATGTCTGCTCTATAAGGACCAACACATTTCTACTCTTTATGTCAGGTCGAAGCTGTCAGATATGAGAATGAATACGGAATGCGAGAAAGTAAATGAGCTTGAAAATGGAAAACTATTTTCAGCCTCAGGTAGACTTTGGACAGAGCCAATATTTTGCTGGAGATGTGCCACCGTTTCTAAAGAACATACAGAAGACCTTGGGGTCTCCTTGACTGCCTATCTGGTACCTGTCAAGCATCAAGCAAAAAAAAAAAAATGAGAAATTCTGCCTGCACCCCCTTAAACTATTCACTATTCTTTCATTCATTCAATGAATATTTATCTTCTGCCCAGGGACAGGACACTGGCACGTTGAGAACTTAAAAATAACTGGTCTTATCTTCCTTTTTCCCTTCCACAAGCATTTATATTCACAGTATCAGTGTCAAAAATCTATAGTTGATTGATTTTGAAGTTGTGTGTTTCTCTGTGCCTTCCCTACGCCCGCTTATGAACAGAACAGCTGGCAGCACTTCTGCTCAGCCTTTCCGTATAACAGTACCTTGGCAATAGTTTATACTGGAACATAGCTTTTACCTGGTGTGATATATTTGAACAACTGCTTTTAGTGTCAAATAAGAACACCTTGAGGTACACTGATCTCATTCCTGGAGTGCTAAATGAAATGTTTGGCATATATCATCAGTAGATGGATCAGCTACACTACTCTGGTTATAAGACACCCACAATACCCCTACATTTGTCCAGGTAGCCTCTAATGGGCCAGCCAGATCATAGTCTGACCACTGGTGTCTGAGAGATGAGCTTATGGACTGAGGAAGTCCTCTGATTGGAACCATCACAACAGAGAAGGCTTGGATGCTGCTCAGCAACTAAAAATCAGGGCAACATCAAGGTCGTGACCTCCCTAAACTCAGTCCTTAAGTTTTACTCTATCTCTATGTACTGCCTCTGCAAACAGCAGTCTTCTGATAAATGTTGATCAGACAGAGACATCACTAGCCTTTCTCCATTATCTTCCCATCACGTGTTTCTGATCACCCATCGATACAGGGCCAGAAAGAGGGGGGATGCTGTGAAAGCCCTGGTGACCCCAGGATTCCAGTGTGCACAGTGTTTTTTTTTTTTTTTTAAGATTTATTTATTTATTATATGTGTGTACACTGTTGCTGACTTCAGACACTCCGTAAGAGGGCATCAGATTCGTTACGGATGGTTGTGAGCCACCATGTGGTTGCTGGGATTTGAACTCAGGACCTTTGGAAGAGCAGTTGGTGCTCTTAACCGCTGAGCCATCTCACCAGCCCCGTGTGCACAGTGTTAACTGGCAGGACTGCCTCTGTGCAGAATGGAGTTTCCCAGGAGGAAGAGAACAGTGAAGGGCTCTCTCCAGTGATTGCAGTCTGAGATGTCCATTAGGCAGAGGGAAAAATCCTAAGACTGGCTTAAACAAGCTTTTCCTTAGAGAAAGGCAGAACTGGACAGTGTGCCCTGTGGCACAGGAGCAGACATGAGCCACCATCAGGTGGCCCCACTCTCATCTGTCACTGTGAACTTTTCAACTGGGTTTAGAAGCACTAGGCTCGTGATAAATCACAGTTTCCTCTAGGAAGAAGAGGACATTTAGTTCAGCTTCCAAATCTCTTCTTTGGGAGCCTTGGCACTCAAGGCTGCTCCAGACTCTTGGGCCCTGAGGTTGTTTACATGACGCTGGTTTGGGAAATACACACAGGCTTCTTTGAATGTGCTGACCCCTGCTGGACACTTCTCTTCTCTCTTGTAACCAGTTGAGCTGAATGAAGCCAGGCTGTCCCTTGATGGAGGGACTGCCTTCCCATCACACAGGCCTCTTCTCCATGGAGAACAAACTTGCATTCCTGGCCAAATTCAAAGACAAAGGCCCTCAATGTGTAGGCGTGAGCGCCAAGCAGAGCAGCTCTGTGCTAAAGGCTGGAATTGGTGACCCTGCTCAAGCTTCTGCATTGCTATGTTGTTGTTGTTTTTTTCCTCCTACCTTCACAAAGGCACAATGTGAGTCTAGACTTGAAAAGCATCCATTTCAACATCTTAAAACTTATCCCTGTCGCTGGGTCCTCTGGGCCAGGAACTGCTGCGTGACAGGGTCTGTGTTGGCTTGGGGCAAATCCTGGAGGAAGGAAAGGCAGCCCTTGTACTCTCTGCCTTTTCTACTTAAATCACTGGCTACCCTTGGCTGCCTTCGGCAGCTCCTCCTCCTGCTTTGAGGTCAGTGCGATGCTATTAACAGGTTGGGATAAAGCAAGAGATGGAATTGATTGGATCCTGGAGAAACCGAATTTTGAGAGAGAGCCTCGGGGTGAGATTTATGCTAACATCCAGTGAATTCACCCTAGTAGTGGCGTTTTAATCCCTTGAACAGGCTCATGAGGAAGCTACTTCAGAAAGGGCACTTCTACATCCTCTTAGAGGGTACTATATGTACAGGGAAGCTGTCTGCTTTTGTATGGAGCAAGTCTACTATTGCTGCCAACTTAACCAAGAAATTGACCATTGTGGGCAACATCTGCCAGGCAGCCCAAACCCAGAATTCTCTCTTCCTCGCCCTGTTTTTAGAAAAGAGGTGCTGTGTGACCATTGGACTGCTTATTGGAGAAGATCCATATACTGAATCTATAGTTCAGCATACCTAATGTCTATACCAACCCATCCCACTAGGAGTCACGTCCAAGGGCTGTGTCTCATCCCAGGGAGGCCCACTGAGGTTAGGAGAAAGGCGAGTGCTCTGGGGGAAGCAACTGCAGAGGCCAGAACAGACTTGTCTCACTGTGGCCAAGGATGAGAAGAAAAGGCCTGGTTGGAATGGATAACTATACTCCGCCATACAGGTCAGGCCACCCTTGGATGGTGAGCCCCTTCAGGCAAGAAAGACCAGTCTTACAGCATCCCCACCACCACCACCATCCCTAGGTCCCCTTCCCTTCTCCACAGTTCTTCAGGCCCGACTTTATGGAGAGTCCCTGAAATTTAAGTTCTAATCATCAGATGTTGCCTCTCCGTGCTGCCCTAAATGACCTCTGGCTTGCTGGAGGTAATTATGCAGCAGGTTTCCTGGGCTTAGGAATGGGAGGGTGATGCTGGAAAACAAGGAAAAGCACGTGCTATTTCTCTTAGAAGCCTGCTAGGACAGGAGCTTAAAGTGATAAGAAAGGTCAGGAAACCGCTCCGTTATACTTACCCCCTGACTCGGGGTCTCTCCGTGGCCCTTCATAAAGCAATGTGTGGTGACTGTCCGATATAAAGGGCACTGCTATCAGTAACTCAAAACTGGATGAGAATTTTCTCCACCAACCTAGCCTTCAAGGATTCTCGAATCCTGCCTTCATGTGGATCCGTAAGCCCCGTCTCTCCTAGGCATGCGCACCGTAGCACAGCCCCATCTGCAGCCCGTGAGTTGCGCAGTCAGCCACGCTTAGCCTCATCCTTGCATGGCCCTTGCCTCCCTCCTCCCTCCTCCCCCAAGGACTGCTCTCAGTACCTCCCCTGCTCTGTGCCATGTAGTTCCTTAAACTGTTGCATATATGTGTGTGTGTGTGTGTGTGTGTGTGTGTGTGTGTGTGTGTGTATATATATATATATATATATATATATATAT
>NC_034592.1:45172005-45212275 GCF_900095145.1 Mus pahari | reverse complement strand
CACACACACACACACACACACACACACACTCAAATGAAGACAACAAAATGATCCAATCTTATGGCTCTTATCTTCTAGGGGAAGGCAGGACCGCCCAAGGTCAGCAAGTTGTCATGTGCCGATTAGTATCAAAGGCACAGCTGTGTAAGCTGGCAGGGACTCCCAGATGAGCTTCCTGAATGTCGCTCACTCAGACCTTCCACAAACATCCCCATAACATCATCCCCAACAACTCCGGGACTGGATACCTCTGTATTTCGTTTGTTCCTTTCTCTCTTCTCAGCCAAATAAGCAGCTTCTAAGCTCTTAAGGTGTTTTTTTTTCCCCTTATTTTTTGGTTTTTCGAGATAGGGTTTCTCTGCATAGCCCTGGCTGACCTGGAACTCACTCTGTAGACCAGGCTGGCCTCGAACTCAGAAATCTGCCTGCCTCTGCCTCTGCCTCCCAAGTGCTGGGATTAAAGGTGCCCAGCAGCTCTTAAGTTTTAAGTTAGGATTGCCTTCCCCAAGCCAGCGATGCGGTTCGCCTGTCCCATACGTAGTACCATAGTTTCCATATCAAGTTCCACTTGCCAGAAGTGCTTACCTGGGCACCATGTAGCTTCCAGGATCATTTTTAAGAAGTGCTGGAAGGTGACACCTTTGGCTGGTATAGCCGGGATTTGAGCAACGTCTACAAATAAGAGCCCATGTAGATGATCACTCGGTTTAAAATGGTACCCACCAGAAAGATCATAAGCCAAACTGAAGGCCTAAGGGTGTTGAAGCCACCGCCTTGAATCAGCACTGCTGGACCTCCTTTGGAAAGAGCTCACTCAGCCAAGGCACTCCAGCCACCATGGCTGCCTCCCACATCTCCGGCCTGCTCCTAAGGCCTCGGCATCTCTGAGGTTTTTGGTCTGTGTTTCCATGGACAAACTAAGAGGACAGAGTCCTCATGGTGAACAGGAAGGCTACCGAGAAGAGATGTCTCCTCCCTGTACCTCTCCACATGTCTTGAAATGCCTAGCACTGGGGGCCAGTGTCCTTCGATTCCTTAAGCTTTTTCTGTAGCTCAGTGGTTCTCAACCTTCCTAATGCTGTGACCCTTTAATACACTTTCTCGTATTGTGCGATTCCCCAACCATAAAATCATTTTCGTTGCTACTTCATAACTATAACTTTGCTACTGTTATGCATCATAATGTAAGTATCCGATCTGTGACCTTCACAGGGGTCAAGACCCACAGGTTGAGAAGCTCTGCTATAGCCAAATGAGCTGATCCCTCTTCCTGAACCTTGGTTGACTTCTAGCTCCCAAATCTATAAACCTGTCATCTACAGCTAAGGCCAGGAGATGGCCTGGTTTCCTTTGTAAGTCAGTCTAAGAAAGTGGGATCCCCATCTCTCCAGACTACACCAACTTTTGTTTCCTTTTATTTGTGAGTAAAATAACACTTTTCTATATCATTTGTTTCATTTTAAGATTTTACTACTCTTTTATTGATAGAAGACAGTCATCTTTGCAAGGGGACTCAGTAAACTCCTTCAGAAGGCTGGTGGCCTCCTGGAAAGGTGCGGGGCGGTTAGCACACAGGTATTGTTATCCACCTCAGGAGTGGTAGAGTCCCCGAGAGGCCAGCACGGCCTCCTGTCCAGAACGCTAATGTTTTTTAAAAATGTTTTAGTAAGTATTTTGCCCTGGCCCGTCTATTGTCAATTTGATCCAAGTTAGAGTCATTTGGGAAGAAGAACTCTCAGTTGAGAAAATGCTTCATAAGATTGCCTGTAAGCAAGTCTGTAATGCATTTTCTTAATTAGCAACTGAGGGAGGAGGGCTCAGCTTACTGTAGCTGGAGCCACCCTAGCCTACAGTGCTATAAGAAGACAGGTTGAACAAGCCATGAAGAGCAATCCAGTAAGCAGCACTCCCCCATGGCCTCTGCATCAGCTCCTGCCTCGTTTCCACCTTTAATTACTGCCTTAACTTCTCTGGATGACAGGCTACAAGCTGTAAGATGAAATAAGTCTTTCCTCCCCTGGTTACTTTTGGTCATAGTATTATACCATAACAATGGAAAATACCTAAAACACCCTTCTAGAACACTACAACCCCAGGTGAGACCAGGCCCTAGGCCTCTGCTGAAGGCTTCATGGAGACAGGTAGAATAATTGATCCATTATTGTCATAAGGACTTCTGATTGTGAAGACCTTAGATCTGCTCACACTTGTCTCTCTTTCCACACATGAGGAATATTTATATGAGACCATACCTGGGCTTGTGATAAAGAAATCCTGATACACAGGGGTTCTCAGCCTTCTCCAATGTCTGGAATCCTGATTGACTTGTATGCTCAGACAGGAAGTAGGAGAATTCCTTCACTCCAGGAACCTGCCTGGATAAGCCTAATCCAATAAAATAATAGCAACATACTCTCAGCACCTTGGTTTGGATAGTTCGTCTCCATAAAAGTTAATGTCCAAATGCAAGGGCACCCACATTCATAAAAGAAACTTTACTGAAGTTCAAAGCACACATTGCACCCCTCACAATAGTAGTGGGAGACTTCAACACCCCACTCTCAGCAATGGACAGATCCTGGAAACAGAACCTAAGCAGAAACACATGGACTCTAACAGAAGTTATGAACCAAATAGATCTAACAGATATTTAGAGAACAGTTCATCCCAAAGTAAAAGCATATACCTTCTTCTCAGCACCTCATGGTACCTTCTCCAAAATTGACCATATAATTGGTCACAAAATGGGTCTCAACAGATACAAGAAGATTGAAATAATCCCATGCATCCTATCAGATCACCACAGACTAAGGCTGGTCTTAAATACCAACAAAACAATGGAAAGTCTACATACACAGGGAAGCTGCACAATGCTCTACTCAATCATAACTTGGTCAAAGAAAGAAAGAAAGAAATTAAAGACTTTTTAGAATTTAATGAAAATGAAGACACATCATACCAAAACTCAAGGGACTCAGTGAAAGCAGTCCTAAGAGGAAAACTCATAGCTCTGAGTGCCTCCAAAAAGAAACTACAGAGAGCTTACACTAGTAGCTTGACAGCACACCTGAAAGCTCTAGAACAAAAAGAAGCAAATACACCCAAGAGGAGTAGAAGGCAGGAAATAATGAAACTTAGGGCTGAAATCAACCAAATAGGAACAAAAATAACTATACGAAGAATCAACAAAACTAGGAGCTGGCTCTTAGAGAAAATCAACAAGATAGATAAACCCTTAGCCAGACTAACCAGAGGGCACAGAGACAGTATCCAAATTAAGAAAACGAGAAATGAAAAGGGAGACATAACAATGAAAGCCATGGAAATCCAAAAAATCATCAGATCTTATTACAAAAGCTTATACTCAACAAAATTGGAAAATCTGGATGAAATGGACAATATTCTAGACAGAAACCAGGTGCCAAAGTTAAAACAGGAGCAGATATACCATCTAAACAGTCCCATAACCCCTAAAGAAATAGAAGCAGTCATTAATAATCTCCCAACCAAGAAAAGCCCAGGACCAGATGGGTTTAGTGGAGAATTCTATCAGACCTTCAAAGAAGACCTAATACTAAAACTCTTCAAATTATCCCACAAAATAGAAACAGAAAGAACACTACCCAATTCATTCTATGAAGCCACAATTGCTTATACCTAAACCACACAAAGACCAAACAAACAAAGAGAACTTCAGACCAATTTCCCTTATGAAAATTGATGCAAAAGTACTGAATAAATTCTTGCCAACCGAATCCAAGAACACATCAAAATGATCATTCACCATGATCAAGTAGGTTTCATCCCACGGATGCAGAGACGGTTCAATATACCGAAATCCATCAATGTAATCCACTACATAAACAAAGTCAAAGAAAAAGCATGTGATCATCTCACTAGATGCTGAAAAAGCATTTGACAAAATTCAGCATCCCTTCATGTTAAAAGTCTTGGAAAGATCAGGAATTCAAGGCCCATACCTAAACATAGTAAAAGCAATATGCAGCTAACCAGTAGCCAAAATCAAACTAAATGGAGAGAAATTTGAAGCAATCCCACAAAAATCAGGGACTAGACAAGGCTGCTCTCTCTCCTTAGCTATTCAATATAGTACTTGAAGTTCTAACTAGAGCAATTAGACAACAAAAGGAGGTCAAAGGAATACAAATTGGAAAGGAAGAAGTCAAAGTAGCAATATTTGCAGATGACAGTGTCAAAAGGACAAAACAGCAACTAACAGGTTGGAGAAAGATCTTTACCAATCCTACATCTGATAGAGGGCTAATATCTAATATATACAAAGAACTCAAGAAGTTAGACTTCAGAGAATCAAATAACCCTATTAAAAATGGGGTACAGAGCTAAACAAAGAATTTTCTTTTTTTTTTTTTTTTTTTTTTTTTTGGTTTTTCGAGACAGGGTTTCTCTGTGTAGCCCTGGCTTACCTGGAACTCACTCTGTAGTCCGGGCTGGCCTCGAACTCAGAAATCCACCTGCCTCTGCCTCCCGAGTGCTGGGATTAAAGGCGTGCGCCACCATGCCCGGCTAACAAAGAATTTTCAAATGATGATTATCAAATGGCGAGAAGCACCTAAAGAAATGTTCAACATCCTTAGTCATCAGGGAAATACAAATCAAAACAACCCCGAGATTCCACCTCATATCAGTCAGAATGACTAATATCAAAAACCCAGGTGACAGCAGATGCTGGTGAGGATGTGGAGAAAGAGGGACACTCCTCCATTGCTGGTGGGATTGCAAGCTGGTACAACCACTCTGGAAATCAGTTTGATGGTTCCTCAGAAAATTGAACATATTATTACCTGAGGACCCAGCTATACCACTTCTGGGCATATACCCAAAAGATTCTCCAACATATAACAAGAACACATGCTTCACTATGTTCACAGCAGCCTTATTTATAATAGCCAGAAGCTGGAAGGAACCCAGATGTCCCTCAACAGAGGAATGGATACAGAAAATGTGTTACATTTTCATAATGGAGTACTACTCAGCTATTAAAAATGAAGACTTCATGAAATTTTTAGGCAAATGGATGGAATTAGAAAATATCATCCTGAGTAAGGTAACCCCAATCACAAAAGAGCACACGTGGTATACACTCACTGATAAGTGAATATTAGTCCAAAAACTCAGAATACCCAATATATAACTCACAGACCACATGAAGCTCAAGAGGAAGACCAAAGTGTGGTTGCTTCAGTCCTTCTTAGAAAAGGGAACAAAATACTCACGGGAGCAAATACAGAGACAAAGTGTGAAGCAGAGACCAAAGGAAAGGCCATCCAGAGACGGTCCCACCTGGGGATTCATCCCATGACTCATCAAAACTCAACACGATTGTGGATGCCAAGAAATGCTTGCTGAACGGAGCCTGATAGAGCTGTCTCCTGAGAGGCTCTGCCAGTGCCTTACAAATACAGAAGCAGATGCTTGCAGCCAACTATTGGACTAAGCACAGGGTCCCCAATGGCAGAGTTAGAGAAAGGACTGAAGGAACTGTAGGGGTTTGCAACCCCATAGGAAGAACAACAATATCAACCAACCAGACCCCCCATAGTTCCCAGGGACTAAGCCACCAACCAAGGAGTACACATGGCTCCAGCTGCATACGTAGCAGAGGATGGCCCTTGGTCCTATGAAGGCTCAATAGATGCCCCAGTGTAAGGGAATTGAGGCCTAGGAGTTGGGAGTGGGTAGGTGGGTGGAGGAACACCCTCATAGAAGCAGGGGAAGGGGGGATGGCATAGGGGGGTTCTGGAAGGCAGGGAAACCAGGAAAGGGGATAACATTTGAAATGTAAATAAAGAAAATATCCAATAAAAAAAATGAAATCCAGAGAGCTCCACCTGTGTCAATGAGAGTGGATACCCGTGTAAAATAACTTGATGAGAAATATTTGTCCTTTTGTTCCATCTTACAGATGAAGAACTGCTGTGTGTAGTTTTAAAAGCTAACGCCTTTGTCAGGGATTGGTCAAGCTACTAGCCCCCCTCCAGCTTCGCTTTTGTTTCTGCCTTTGCTGGGGGTGGGAGGGTGATCATGCTAGCAGCTCCCACCTGGCTTCCCTAAATCCATGACGAAAGACAGCTTGTTACTTTACAATTTGCCTTGTCTGCACAATTGCTGGATGCAGATCTCTCCTGCCTGCAAAAGAGTGACCTTAACCAGTTTATTATCTCCATGTCTCCGCCTGCCCTATACTTAGTGGCTAGTCCCACCTAGCTCCTGCCAAACACCCTTGGCCACCTGCCTGTAGCAGAGGTCACAGCCCCAGCTTTCCCTGAGAGAGATCTCACATAGTAACTGAGTTCTTTTTGTTCCAAAGCATGACAGAAAGCTCCTCTGTCCATCCTCATGTCTTCCTCCCACCTCCCCCCACCCCGGGACCCCGAAGTCCCACCTGTACTTTACGTCCAGCAATTGATCACCCCCAGCCTTCTTTACTGACAAATTAAGAACCAATTGGGGAACAAGACCTTTGCATAAGAACCTCCCCTTTCAAGGACCCAATGTTCATATCCTCTGGAGGACACAGAATTCAGTCACTGAAACTAGGCCTTTCTTGGACAACTAAACACACTGACATATACAGCTTGAACTTCTGAGTCTCAAAAAAAAAAAAAAAATAGAAGAACCAAATTCCTCCTCTTTGTAAATGACCAACCTTCAGTATTTTATTGTAGTAACATAGATGGACTACAATTCCTGAATATGAATGACTCCCCATCAATAGATACAAAGGAGAGTTTTGATCAACTTAGCAATATAAGCTGTAATAAGTGTGGAAAGTATATGCTCATAGTATTTAATTTATTAATTGATATTTAAATAATGCATTACATAACAATGTTTAATTAAGAATGTTTTCTAGGATAATTTTGTTTTTTTTCTCTAAACACTATGTAGACTTGGCTGGCCTCAGACTCCCAGATCTGCCTACCTTTGCCTTATGAATGTCCCCAATATGCCACCATACCCACAATGCGTTTGTTTGACTCTTAATTTCACTGTCTCTTTATCACAGTGGCCATGCTGTGAGCACGATATGTCAGAAACACAGAAAGGTTTGTTTGTGTCTGTCCACAAGGTCACAATTTATTGAATAATAATAAATTCAGACAGCTTAAAGGTTTCAATGACTAATTTGTCATAAATCCTGGCAATATGGCAGAGGTAAATATAAGTTCTTTATTCCAATCTAAATTACTAATATTAACTCCCATATCACAGAGCACATACACACATACATATGTGTGTGTGTGTATGGTGTGTGTGTGTATACATATATATATGCATATATATGGTTTTAAGAATGAATATAAGTTAAAGAGGTCAGTGCAGGGTTCAAGAAGTTTCAAGATACTGAGACAGAAAAGTGCCAAGAGAGACCTGCTGGTAGACCTGCTGGTAGAGATACTAGAGTTAGGTTTGAGAGCCAAGCTGCAAAATTTGTCTACAAGGTGAAAGGCCAAACCCAGTCTAGAACAGGAGATGGTGGGTCAAGTCCAAGTCCAGATGCATGACAGGGTGGATACCAAGCAGCTGAGTGAGCTGTGGCAGCAGGAGGGGACTGAGGTGAATCAGGCAATCATGTTGATACATCATGTTGGGATAGGGCCCTGCCATGGTAGTATTAGGTGTCTGTCACTTTCTGGGATCCAGGAGAGGGAGTCACATCTGTCCCCATTTTGGTGTGTCTGTTAAATTCTCAGGTCTGGTTTTCCTAATAAAATTCTAAAATGTCCATGTGCCTGTAGAGCTTCATGTGTGCCTCGCTGCTGCTGGGGTGCCATGCCAGAGTGCTGCCAGCAAGGCTCTCAAGGGAGGCAAAACACCTCTCTGGTGAGCCTGAGAGGTAACTTAGTGCTTGAGAGTACTGGCTGCCTTTCCGAAGGAGTTGGGTTTCATTCCCAGCACCCATGTGTGGGGGGCATTGGGCTATGCACAGACAGCCTGGTTTCCAGTTGAGGCTAGATGTTGAACCCCGGGACCTGGTGGTAATAATTCACCTACATGGGACAGAAGGAGTTCTCTCGTGTCTCCTGGCTCCTGGCTCCTGCTGAAGTTACCGCCCCCTCAGCCCCCACAAGAGAAGCATGGGACATTACCAGTCCACACAGCTTCTGCTTCAAAGGGAGCATGACTGTAAAATAACTCACTGCTGCTCTAAAGTCTAAATACAGGAAAATTAATTGTGTTTGATCTTAGAATGGCATACTTAGTTTAAATTACGTATGCAATTTAATGCTACTAAACATTAGTTATTACTTGTTTTAGGCTTGAACTCCTCTTTCTTAAGGCAGAATCTCCTCAGATGTCTCCCGACAGGATTTCTGGCTCCAGAAAAGGGAGATTCCTGAGGGGGTGGGGAAGGTGAGAATACACATTCATGCAAAGAAATAAAAATAACACTAACTATAGTGGTTTGAGTAGGAATAACCCCCCCACCCAATATACTCATGTATTTGAATGCTTCTCCTATAGGGAGTGGCACTATTAGAAGGTGTGGTCTTGTTGAAGGAAGTGTGTCACTGTGGGGGTGGACTTTGAGGTCTCGGATGCTTAAGGCCAGACTCAGTGGCACGCAGCACACTGCCTTCAGATCAAGATAGAGAACTTTCAGTTCCTTCTCCAGTACCATGTCTGCCTGCTGACCTGGGAAGAGTGATTCAGTCAATCCAAGCCAGTGAGGCACATCCACAAAGACAAGGCTTCTGCCTCGTGTGTGTGTGTGTGTGTGTGTGTGTGTGTGTGTGTGTGTGTGTGTGTGACATGGTTTTAATTAAGAAGTCATTCAATTAACCTCTTGCTTTTCGGTGACCCGATGTATTTTATATTAAGCGTGCTCAGCAGTGACATGGCAGTCGGGAGGAGGCGAAGCCTCTGTGTGTCCAGTTCTATGAAGCTCACATCTCTGGAGCTGTGGATACAGCAATGGAAAATGGTCTTGCTCATGGGCTTCCCACTGAGTCCCTGGTCCTTACCGTCTCCTCTGATCATGTAACATCGCAGAGAAGGTCCTCACAGGCTAGGGCCTAGAGACATATCCTGTTGCATAAGGAGCCCCAGCTTTGTTCGGTGCGAGGTGAATTATCACATTAGCATCCTAACAGTGCCTCGTTCCCATCTCCCAGGGGAAGACATTAGAATCCTAGCATGTCAGGTGGGTTGGGCCCTGAACAGGTTGCCCCCTGGACCCTGGAAGAGTCCTAGCTGAAGAAGTCATTCTCAAAGCCCACTCAGAGATGCCCTGGTGACCCCGTAGTCATTGAGAGCTTTGTCCCCTCTTTTTCTTCTTCACTTCCTGCCCCTGACTACAGGCCAAAAAAAAAGGAGATTTTACCAGATGTTACCGCTTTATGTTTTAACTACCAGATTGTACCTGCTGGTCCTCCCAAAAGTCAAACTGGCGGGATGCTTTGAAAATGCTTCTTTTGAGTGACATCTTTCATCTTACAGAGAGACCTTTTCTCAATTTTTTTAATCTTTTCTCTGAATCTACTGTGGATGTCTCACTAAATTTCAACCATCTAGATTATGACATTTGATGGAAATTTAAGTTTGAAGCCCCTCCCAGTAGATAATTTCCTTTCCCGTCCTTTTAAAATCAATACATACCTTTAAAACTAATGACATTTATACTGAGTGGTTAAACTGATGGTTATCTGCATAGCTCTTCAATTTTATGCAGAAGGCTGCCACCTCGTGGCTGCTGTGAAAACTGCTACTAAGACAACCCCTCCCACTCATTGGATTTGGGACTCCAGCCTATTAAATTAATAAATTCCAATATCATTGTATTTTGAAAAATGTACTTTATATCCCCTCTTTCTCTTCCACAGGTAAAGTTATATACATTTCCTCAAGTTTCAGAAAAGAGACCCTATTCCGTGTGGGACTGGTAGTCAGTCACAGCTAAAAGCTCAGTTGTCTTTTCCTTATTCCTGTCATTTCCCCCTATGTTTTAAAACATGGACTCCATAGATTGGCTCTATCAGAGTTCCTGGGGAAGATATTAAAGTTGGAGATTTCTAGGGTTCTAAAACTTGAAAAATGGACTCTCTGAAGAGAGGCCCTGAGGTTGGCATTTTAAACAACCTCTCAGGTGATTTATCACTCACATTAGCATTCTGACAGTGCTGTGTTCCGGTCTACCAGGGGAAGACGTTAGAGTCCTAACATGTTCAGTGGGTTGGACAGTGAGCAGTTGCCCCCTGGACCCTGGAAAGGAGAGAGTCCGAACTGGAGAAGACATTCTCAAAGACCACTGCAAACCCAGACATTTGCTGATTCAACAGACCATGGTGACCCACGGCCTCTGGCCAAACCCTCTAAACAATAAGTCATCCTCTACCAAGAGAGTGGCCACCAGCGAGGGACATCTTGTCCTACACAGGAAGCAGAAGAAGGCACGCAGAGCCAGAAGAATAAGCAACTCCCTGCTCCCATCCAGGCCACCTCCCACCTCCTATCCGATCCTCTGCCTTAGAAACTGCACTCCTGTAGTTATGGGCCAGTGTCTAGGCCTATTGGGGAAGGGGACGACGGGATGGGGGCGGAGCGGCTTCCAGTTTGCCTCCCTGCTGATCAGCTCTATGGGTGTGCCTGGACCATCTTCGGGAAGGGGCCCGACGTAATGTGGGCGTGCCCAGAACGTCAGTGAAGCCCGATGATCTACACTTAGATTTTTCCCCAGGTCTAAAGTTCTGTCATTTCAACTTAAGCTTTAGCTGGAGAAAAGGTCGGGACCTCACAAATCCTGTGTTCTAAACTTAAGACTCTGGCTTTGCAGTTTGTCAGTAATTCTTGGCTGTCACAATAAGAAATAGGATCCTTTGCCTCATATTTGGGCAAAATAAAACCCATTAGGTTGAAGGGCTTCCATTCCCACCCCGCACAGTCCCATGACCTCTCCCCACCATCTCCATCCAACTTCGCTGTTCTCCAAAGACTCTAGCTCACTAGTTATCACAGACTCCGCCCCTATCCTAAGTAGGCCCTGGTTTCTGGACCTTTTCTTACTCAAGTACTCATTCTGAAGAGTACCTAGGTGGTTATGAGACAGTGTCTAGACTGAGTCTTTGCCTAGAACACTCTTCCTGCTCCACTGATCTGAAGTGTGGCTCCTCTGCGATTCTACCATCCCTGTGCACATTGCACTCAGTTCTTAACAAGTGACATTGGAACTATCTTGTTTTGTCTGTGTGGCCTTAGATACAACACCTGTGTCTGCCACCTGATGAATAGGACATGGCTCTTTGACTGAATGACACTGGCATGAGCAATGAAATAACCTGACTTTTCCAGACCAAGACTTTAGTAAAAGCAAGTACCATGTCATAAAACATTTGTATATAAAGCTGTAATACAAAATATATTTCAGTTATACACACACGCAGACAGGCACACACAGTTCCTTACCCCACATAGTAGGCTAACCATTTCAAAGCCACTCATCTAAGAAAAGCCATCCCTGAATACTTCATTGATTCCATTCAAAGCATTAACTATCATTATGGTATGGCTTCCATTTATTGGAATGTGGAGAACAGACCATTTGTCGGCAGGTAGTGTGGTGGTTTCTCGAGATCAGTATGTTTTCTAGTTATTTGAAATGCTAGCTATTGGAACTTGTCTGCTTTAATTATGTTTAAAACAGGCAGACATCCTTCACAGGGATTTATAACTTAAGAAGTGTTTACTCACGGTGGACATTGGTGTGTTTTCCATGTTGTCCCTGACTATATGGTCATCCTTTCTTTTTTCTTTTATTCACTTTACATCCCGATCACTGCCCTGCTTATGGTCACCCCTTCTCACAATCCTTCTCCCATTCTCTTCCCCTCCTCCCCTCCTCCTCTGAGTGAGTGGAGCCCACCCTGGGCATGCCCTACCCTGGCACATCAAATCTCTTTGGGGCTAGGCACTTCCTCTCCCACTGAGGCCAGACGAGGCAGCCCAGCTAGAAGAACATATCCCACGTACAGGCAACAGCTTTTGGGACAGCCCCAGCTCTAGTTGTTCAGGACCCACATCAAGACCAAGCTGCACATCTGTTACACGTGTGTAGGGAGGTGGGGGGAGGGAACCAGCCCAATACCTACATCCCTGTACATCTTTCCTTCTCTCTCTAAGAGGCTGAAGAAGCCATTGTGTAAGAGTTAGAGAGAAACGTATGATGGAAGAAAACTGAAATGCTGGAGTTTCTAAAGCCACAAGTTAACAAATGTATTAAAGCTTCTCTGTGGAAATCGCAGGCACAGTGGGAAGATAATCGCTCAACACAAAAAGAAAGACCCTAGAACTCCAAGCACAGAGGACACGTGGGCACGTGTGTCTTTTTTGTCCTTTGTCTTTCTCCTCCTCTGCTCGAATGAGAGTCATGCATTAGACTCCCTGGTTAGCCATGGCAGTAGTCCCAGTCAGTCTGTCTGTCTGTCTGTCTCCTCTTTGACAAGGATCCTCTGAAGTCTGTAATCCTGGATTTCGATGTTAGACCGGCAGTCAAATCCAGCCAACAGCACTCAGAATGGATCAGTGTTTACCATAAATGATGTTGATACTTAAAAATTAGGAAACTTATTCCTTAAATAGGAGTTCCTGCATTTTCTTGGAAAATCAAAATATTCAACAGTGTAAACCCCATGTTGTTGCATAAAGGCCATTCTTATCCTAGACCTATGGATGCCTGCATTTTTATGCAAGTGGCTTCCTTTATAGACCCATTCACTGAAAAATCCTACAGAGAAGAGATTCAAAGGTTTGACTAGATTGCCAAAAATATCCATAACCCCTCCGAATTAAGAATGCTTTTGACATATGTTTAATTCTTGACATTCTTAATGTTTTTTTTTCTCAATTTTCGCAAACTGTCCTTGAATTTACTATGTACCTGGGCCTAACCTTAAACTTCTGACTCTCCTACTTCCATTTCCAGAATGCAGGATCACATATGTATGCCACCATGCCAGCTATGCTTTATCTCTCGGAAGCAATACATACGCTTCCATTTTCTGTTTTGCTTCTGCCTTTCCCAAACTTAAGAATCATTTATCTATCCCAGCACTTGGGAGGCAGAGGCAGGTGAATTTCTGAGTTCGAGGCCAGCCTGGTCTACAGAGTGAGTTCCAGGACAGCCAGGGCTATACAGAGCAACCCTGTGTCGAAAAACCAAAAAAAAAAAAAAAAAAAGAATCATTTATCTATAATCACATATCTATCAGAAATGAGGAAAAAAATAACAGGGCAATAGCTTAGTCATGGAGAACTCATCTCATGTGTTCAAAGCCCCAGATTCAACATAGATTGCATAGAAAAGTGTATGTGCCAGGAAGGGAAAACCAAATCCAAAGACCCTTGGAATTCTATGACAGCAGACACACTTACCCACACTCTATCGCCTTTCCCTGACCCACCAGGGACTGTGCCCAGCTTCCTGGCCATGGATCAGTTCAAGTGATTGCCTACTGTAACTATTCCTGATCCCTTGCATGGCTGTCCGAACCTGGAGCCTGCCATTCCAATCCCAGTAGACTTCTCCAGCTAGCCAATGTCATCTCCCTGCAGCAGAGAGAGCAGAGGCTGCTAGTGCCAGACTTGTCAGAATCTTTGAAACTCTTGGCTCTTAAAGTATCCTGAGGAAGCTGAGCGTGGCGGCTCATGCTTTTAATCCCAGCACTTGGGAGACAGAGGCAGGCGGATTTCTGTGAGAACAAGGCCAGCCTCATCTACATAGCGAGTCCCAGGCCAAACAGAGCTACATAGTGATATGATAACTGAAAACTACATCCCCAGGAACTAGAGAGAGAGAAAGCTAAGTATCTCTGCCTCTGATCTTCCTCTTCGGCAAGGAAGCCAGGGTGCCAGCTACATGCAGCTGTCTGGAAGCTGAGCATGAGAGCACTCTGGCCGAGCTGGTTATGACAGTGCCTGTCCTTGCGGGGAGTGGTACTCTTCACAGAGCCCCCTCCCCCAACCCTGCCCACAGGTTCTCAGAGTAGCCCCCTCTGGAAAAAGAGCAACGATGAGTCTCACTCTGCAAAGGCAGCAGGTGGAGACCTGATGTGGCTTCACCCAAACACTCAGAAATCCCTGTCTCCTCAACCGAGGGGAAGTTCTGGGAGTTCTCCAGCAAGTACTTAACTCGTTTGGCCTAACAAGTGTTAGCTGTTGCATCAGTGTGTTAACAGAACAAGTCCAGGCCTTTGAAGTAGGTAGCATTTCTAATCAACAGTCTCGCCAGCCTTCATGCTAACAGGCAGGAGCAAGTTCAGGCATGCATTCGTATATTATAAGGAAACTGGGCATTTTGTGGCAGCAAATGCTTTAATTTAAGTCATTTTTTAAAAAAAAAATTATAATGCTGTAAAAATTAACTTCTTTTTTTGGTACGTAGTTCTATGAATTTTAACACATGTATGATTTGTATAACCGCCTTTAGGAATCAGCTCCATCACTCCAAAAAGCTCCTGCATGCCCTTTGAAACGGTCTCAGAAATAATTAGAGTGGTGTACACATAAATCGAAAGCCACAGGGGTATTTACAAAATGAATTATGCATTTTATTTCCAGGGCATTAGGATGGAATTTCTCTGTGCGTGTTCCATTCCACTTTGGAGGATATAAATTGTCACGAAATAAGGTTCCAGTTCAGCCCCACATACCTCACGCGGTAAGCTGAAGGCTAATCTTTCCATCCTTATTTTTATTTATTTAAAGCATGCACATTGAATTCAAATATTTTCGAAGTACGTAAGCGGGGGAAGAAGAAACAAAGCAGGGTAGATGGTGATTTGTTTGTGTTTCCTTGAGAGAAGTCCAGGAATTTGACAGAATCAGAGAATTGCCAGTCTGAGGTGAGATTTGGTAAGGAGTCATGAGCACCTATCTTAGTTTCTTTTCATGGGCTTTCAGTTCTCCACTTGTGGGACTGGCTCATACCACAGGCCCAGGTCAGCTTGCACAGTTATATGCCCCAAGTAGCTTGGCACGGATGGGATACACCCATTGTGATCTTCACATGTGAATGGATATATGGAGGGGCCTGCATTTCTCTGTGTGTGATGGATGGCATTCACTTTCAAATCCTTGTTTCAATTTAGGTGCGCTTACCTGAAGTTAAACTTGGTTAGTTCTTGAGTCAGAAATTATTAAATTTGAGGCAAACAGCCAATTCAGAGTCTTCTCAGCCCTAACTTCCATGACGGAGAGATGTAAGGATCAGGAAGGCTTAGCTACTGTCCAAAGAGGTGAATTTAATAGCTTAAATATGTTGTCCCTATTATTCACAAGGTAGTTCTGAGTCACCTTTGCCATAAAGATGGAGTATATTTTTACAGTAAAGTTAGGGCACACTCCATAAAAGTTTTATGACTCATTTATTGGGGAAGAGCCATATACTTCAGGATGAAGAAGTAAATTCTAGTTATTTGGCATGGGAGGCAGGAATCCCTGTGTCAACCGGTGTTGTGTTCTGTATTTCATTTCTGCCTTTATGCTTTTTTTTTTTTAATCCTGAGAGATTAAAGTTTATTTTAAATGTCACACTTTGCAAGCCGCGCATTACCTACAGAGAACACCCCCAAGAGCTTGGTCATCACTCTCATTTTTTGCTGTAGATTAGTTATAGATCCTCTGTCACAAAATCTTGACTGTTTAACATACCGAAGAGCAAGAGATCGAGCCACTCGGTAGGCAGTCCCAGAGCTGTCTGGCTGTTCACTCTTTCTGGGCTCATCTCCGGGTTCAGGGGAAGCAGCTCAGGAGGATGGACCGGACTTGGGTCTTAGCATTGGGTCCTCAGAAATCTCCAGTGCCTGAGGGAATCCTGAGTTCAGGACTGACAAGAAGAGGGTGAAAGCAGGCTGACCTATATATACCTCCGCCCCAGCCTTTTGTTTTCCAAACTCAGGTTTTTAAAACAAAATAGCAAAAGCACACCGATTACTTAAAGTTTGCAAGCATGTTCTTGCCAACGTGAATCACGGGCACACTTGTGCACACGAGGAAATATTTGAAAGACAACTTAATCCCTGAAGAATATTCGATATACTATTAATGGAAGGGTTGCCCGTGTGCGTGTGCTTGTAAAATAGCATTTAGTCTTGAAAACGGAGGAACTTCTATCACGTTCTGCAGCACAAATGAGTCTTGAAGATGCTATGTTAAGTGAAATAAGCCCACCATGGTGAGTTAGTTTCATAAATACCTAAAGAGGTCAAATTCATAGAAATGCACAGTAGAATAACTTTTACCAAGAACAGGGGACTGTTCGGGAGAGGCTGATAGAGAATTGTTTAATGGCTACAGAGTTGTAGTTTTGTAAAATGAAAACGCTATGGAGAACTTTCACAGCAACATAAATACACTTAACAATAACTCTACATGTTAAAAAAGGGATTTTAGAAAATAATTCATGTGCGTGAGTGCTTTTGCCAGCATGTATGTGTGTGTACCATGTGCATGCAGTGTCCTCGGTGGTCAGAACAGGGTGTCAAGCCTCATGCCTCTCAGCCACCCTGTGGGATCTGAACCTGGGTCCTCTGTAAGAGCAGCAAGTGTTCTTAACTGCTGAGCCATCTCTCCAGCCCCAAGATGGTAAATTTTATAGTGTATTTTTCTTCCATCAAATTTTAAAAGTCTGTTAGTTTTTAGTGACTCTAATGAAAATTAATCAAACCATGCTCAGAAGATTTCTAAAGGGTATGAAGGTAGGTAATTTTACCATCCCGGTGTTGCTAGGCCATGTTTTCTACCCCTACAAGTCAACATGGTTGAGCATTCAAAGATAACCTACCACCATAGAACCCAGGAATTGTAAGCATCATTCTAAAAGTAATGTGTGACCTAAAGATTACCTGGAGCCAGCTCTTCCTGGGAAAGTTAACAATTTGCCTATGTGGGGTTGAGATCTATGATAGAAATTGGTGAGGGGAAAGATGGTCTGGGTTTTCAGTGATGGAGAACAGTGATATTACAGAGGCTTCCTCTCTTGTGTCTCATTGCCTGGCTGTACGCTGGGCAGTAGCGGTGCCTGGCTCTATGATGTGCAGTGGCAATTGGCTCACCATAAACTCCATGAAACATAACTGTGTAGCCAAGAGGAACATCATTATCAAAGCCACATTTCTTGGCTGTCACGCAATGTTTCAGATTTAACACTGGTTTCTAATAAGTGAGGGAAGTGTTTGGAAAGTATTAAGGAAGCTGTGGCATTAGCCTGAATTCCAGCAAGCCCCTAGCAAATATACCAACAACGTAACAACCTTCCAGGCTGTTCCCACAGCGAGGCCCCCTTCTGCAGATGCATGACTTAGATGACTCTGTGGGGCAATGATATGTGCCACTGCAGTAAGGATGCAGACATAGCCTCTCCGTAGGCTCCCCTGCATAACTTTCCTAATGGATTCCACCAGCCCTACCTTGACTTGCTCTAGTCTGGTGTTAATAAAGGCAAAGAGTCTTCAGAGACCACTTGCCATCCTGGAACTGGGCCTTGGAGCTGTCGCATCGGCCTGTGAGGCAGCTGTGTGGTAAATACCACTGTCACCACAGCCAAGCGCACAGCACATTTTCCAGTGGAAATACCATGCTGGAGACAGAACATTACTTAACAGTGGGTGGGCAACTCATTCCTAACAGCTCAGTTCCTTCCTGTCAGGGACCCTGAGGAAGCTGGCTTCTGCACCAGCTGTGGGAGGAAGCATCCCTCCTCTGGTAGCTGCTGGGAGCAGACAGTGGGAGAAGCAAAGAGAGTCTCTTGGGGGAACCACTGTTTGTGATTTGACAGTGTAAACAACAGAAAACAAAACCCTTGGGTCCAGGAGCACAGACAGGCTGTATCAGGCTTTCTCATCTGCATCAGGCTAGCTTATTCACCCTTCTGGGTTTGCTAACTACTTAAAGGTGCTCTTGTCTGTAGATGTAATGACATCAAGACTTCTCAGTCGTAGGAAGTGTTTGTCAAGTCTGTGCCTGTCACCATCTGTGAGCCTATTTCTTCTATTTCTTCCTGATGGGTTGTTCAAATGACACCTGTAAGTGACCCAATCTGGGGCTTTTTTTTTTTTTTTTCGAAAGTGAGTGCTCCTAAGAGGAAGCCATAATGATGTACTGTCTTCTTGACTCGCTGTCCCTTTTCAGCCTGGCCCATGCCTGTTCACAACTGTCATCAAACACAGTATCTGCATTTCCTCACCTGGACAAGGCCTCAGATGGCAGGGGACTCAGATAAAAGCTTGACTACATGCCACATATCATATGCCAAAACATGTAAAGGTCAGAACACCCCTGAAACACGCCCTTTGTCCATCAGTTCCCTGCAACACACTGTTTGCGTTAAGAACTCATTAAAATCATCACGTTGGCATGCCTGTATATTTGAATGTACTTTAAAGCAAACTTCATTGCTAATGGTGGTGGCATGGCATAAATGAGAGCTGTCTACCATGGCTCATATATTTGAACATCCCCAGTTGATGGAGCTGCTTGGGTTATGACACTTAAAGACAGGAGCCATGCAAGGAGTCGTGCGTCCCTGATGACAGGCTTTAAGAATTTATTGCTTCACCCTACTTCCAACCTCACCCATCGATGGCCTTTTGTGGAAAGCCGGGAGCCTACTCTTCGCTCCTGCTTGATTCTGTCCAGCCTATGAGAACAGAAGAGGGAGTTGTGTTTGTGCCTAGAACTGTGGAAAGTTGACAAGCAACCACAAGATGGAGCTGGTACACAGGAGAAGTCCAAGTTAATGAGGGCTGGAAGACTGCTGCTGCGTTCCAACATCCAGGGCAGAAAACTGACATCTCACTGAAAGATAAAGACAATATTTTAGGAAGATGTATGCTCCAAACTTTTCATAAAGTCAAAGTGTTGTTCATAACAGATTCCAAATTTACTCTTTAACGATCTTGCAGTTCCCTTCTGAGAAAAATAACGCAGAACTGTGACACAAGACGTATCTTCCTGAGACTCTCCCTGTACTGAAGGGGCCTCCGTGTCCTTTTCCTTTAGCTTTAAAATGTTCATCCTTCCATATTTTAAGTGGCAGTGCCATGATGTAAATGAAAAATGCATTTATTTACTTAATTTACAGAATTCTATGCCCTCTGTGTTTCATGTTAAAAACAAATGAATAGCATTTGGTACTTCCCATCAGTGTGCCTTTGCTGTTGGGACCCAGCTCTCAACCTCTCAACCTAAACTAAGCCACTCTCCCAGCCCCGTTGGACCCCACAGAGGCATATCTGTGAGATCCTGGCGATGTATGACTAATAGATAACCTAAGGTGTGCTGAGTGAGCTCTTAGGAAATCCAGAAGAGGCCACTAGCTCCCCAAGACCACAAAATAGGCTATGGCCAGGTGACCATGGATCCTGGGGTGTGGGGCGTGCACAGAGCAGGCTGTCTGCTCCTCCCACCACAGTGTGCAGCCTGCGTGTCACTAACGCAAAACCCAGAGCATCCTGTTGAGAAATGGAAACCTAAAAATAGACCTGCGAAGAGGACAGTACTGTGCCCTTGGCTTGAAAAATCTGCCCAGCACTGTGACAAAAAAAAAAAAAAAAAAGGCAAAAAGGCCTTTTTCTATGAAGACTGTGCTCACAAAAGCCATATTTCATCTTCATACTGACTCCAAGGAAAAGCAGCCTCAGAAAACATGTGTCTTGGCTGTCCTTCAACTGTAAGATTATTGCGTTTGGCTCTGGCTGTTCTGGACCTTCGCTATCTGTGTCAAGTTTCTGAAATCCCTCAAACAAAAGGTTAAAGGTTACAGATTAGATTAATAGCGACATTCAAGCAAATCTGCTATTACAGTGTGTATCTGATATTTGATGATATTTGGCAAAAATTCAAGGACGGGGGGGTAGATGGCTGTTTGCAGCATTACCTATAGTTATATGCATGCTTTAGAGTTTCCTACAATAAATAATGATATTTCTAAGGCAATTGGGCTCAGAGAGCCCACCGAATATATATGTGTTTAAGTTTTAGCAGTTAAATCCAAATTTAATTGTCTATAATTGTATAAATTATTGGTTATAGTCGTATTTGAAATAGCCAAGAATGTCAAAGGAAATTCATAGTATGTATTCTGTATATATTTCAAGGCTAGATCTTAACTGGTTTTTTTTTTAAAGCTATTTTAAAGACTTTATAGACTTGTGTAACTTTTTAAGAACAGCTGCCTCCAATTAAATAACAAATACTTCTCAAAGACTCTTTCAGGTTCAATGTTCCCTCCATGGACTGCAAAGTCGGGAGAAATGGACTTGGTTAAGAAGCCCGGAACCCCTGAAAGGATGCTTGAAATGGTATTTAATACCTGTGAAGAGAGGAACAACCATTGGTTTAAAGTTTCAGGGTAAAGATTGGTAAATAAGGCTGATTACAGGTCTCATTCAAACAGCAAACAATGCACATGGGCTGAAGGGAGAACAGTGCTCTGAATGGCTCTTGATCTCAGAGCTGTGCCTATTGATCGGCCTCGCAATAACTGAGCTAATCGTAGGTAAGAAATCCAAATGCTTTAGAAAGTCATTAGCCCTGTGAGCGCAGGATACCCATTCTTTGTTCTTGTGCGGTATTTTATTGAGGAAAGACTTCAAACAACCATGTATTTAAGATAAATTCTAGGGTTAACCCAAGTCAGATAAGATTCCCTTTCAACGCTTCTCGGTGACTCTTAAAGAACCATTTGTGTGCTCTAAAGCAGCAACCGTGCTCTGAACATTTACTCCAGGCCTGGCACACAAGAGAAGCAAGTAGCACTCAGCCTTCTGTGAGGTAATTATTGACCTCACGTTGGCTTTTTTTTTACTAATAAGCTCAAAAGTAATGACTCCTTGTAAAATAGTAAATTTGCACTTTAGATTGACTTTTTTCAGAACGTTCTGGCAAAGTTTCAAGTATAAAGTCATAAGGAAGAAATACACTAAAAAGAATGCAAAGTCACTCCAAAAACATCACAAGGAAAACTTAAAGCCGATTCTGAATTGCCAACATTTTCACTTTCCATTAACTTGCGTTGAGACCCAATGTACCCCATCACACGGAGACCTTCCATTCTTTTACATTCGTTTGCAGGTTGTGTTTCCTTAGAAGCTGGTCACTCCTATCTTATTTTAAACAGCCGCATATAAGCATATTACTAATGAAAATTTAAAAAAGTGGAAAACTCTTACAAATGTATTGGCCAAGACACGAGTCAGTGCTAGAGTTTGCCAGGTGGGGGCAGCAGAGAGTGCCTGCTGTGACAGCTGAGGACCTCAAGACCAGGTGGTTGCCAGGAAACCTTCAGGGCACCTGAGCACTGAGGAAGCTCCATCTGTCAAGGCAAAGTTAGCTGAATGGAAAGGCTGGCAGTAGGAAGCACAAGCCAGAAGAAACAAGCAAAGGAGACAAGAAAAATGAATGCAAAGCGAAAAGAAGCCGCAAACCCTGACCGTAAATAGGTCACTGCAAAGAAAGGACTTAATTGCTCACACTTCGCAATTTTCAAGTGTAAAGCAAATATCGTGATGTTAGCACTTCACAGAATGATCATCACAAGGCTATGCCACGATGCATGTAAAAGTGCTCAGTGCATTGCCCATCGGGGTCGCAAAGAGGAGGGGACTGGAGCTCACTTTGTAGACCAGGCTAGCCTCGAACCTCCCGAGTGCTGGGATTAAAGGCATGCGCCACCACGCCCGGCTGGGACAAACACAAGGAAGGAGCTGTCGTTGCTTCCTGCTGCAGTTGCTAAGAGACTGACAAAGCGAAGCTGAAGGCCAGCATCAGAGAAGAAAGCCAACAGAAACCCATAGCGGTCATAGACTCCCATACGTGGAGACAGCAATGGGACAACGGGAGCTGCGATGGTGGGCAATCGCCTGGTGGTTCTCTATAGCTCAAAGTCTGTCTCCCAGGAAGATCCATCAACCTCTCCTCTTCCTAAAAGATAACCTGCCATAAATCCCATCACTTCACTGAGGCGGAAAGCAACTCTTCTGTTCTTTCAAAATAAAACCCGTTGTCTGGCTGTCTTGGCTTCAGAGGAAGAGTTGGAATTCCAGGGGAGGAGGGAAAGCTCCAGAGTGGCAGGGTAGGGCGCCCCCTTGAGGTTGTCATTTGCCAAAGCACTTCTTGAGGGTCGTTTGGTTTGTTTATTTGTATCAATGCTAATGACCCTTTTGTTTGTAAAACTGCCGAGTGATTATCTCCTGTTCTTGGAGAAGATGGTAATGTTCTCATAGGTTTAAGCACAGGCTGCATTTTGCAAGGGGTTCAGTGCTCTGCCTCACAGTGGGAACTTGAGACTTAATCACACTAAGGTCTTGAATTCAAGGAGGTGGTGTGGGGGGGTGAGTGTAAACTGTTGTTTGTAAACTGAACACACACACACAGTGTACCACTGAAGAGTCTAGATATTGGGTTGAATTGTTTTGGGGGTGCAGGGCTAACCGCTTGTCCCCCGGTGGAGTCTTCCTGAGGTAGAAGATGAGCCAACTTTGAAGCTGGGTGATAAGAGGCTTGTTTGCATGGAGACTCATGGACTGCATGAGACTGAGGCTTGCAAAGGCCTAGGAGTCTGTCGTAGAATCTGAGTGCCTCTGGATCTGCGGAAGCTGCCAGGGGCTACACTGCAGACCTAGTTGTCGAGACTCACCCATGAATCCTCCACTATCACTGTAACATCCAACATGCAACATGCTCTTAGTAGGGATTTTATTAAGTATCGAGATTACCTGTTCCTAATAAGTGGTGCAGTCACATGAATTTACAGAAATATTCAACCTCCAGGGTCACCCACTCATATCACTCCTCTGCTGACACCACCAAGTGCTACCTCCTAATTCTGCTTCCAAACAGGCTCACCCAGCTGCTCCAATCCACTTGACCCAGTGTATGTGCAGTTTCAATCTGAGAGACAGTTGGATCTCCCTTCCAGTCTCGACCCGGATACTCACTCCTCACAGAGAAGCCTGAGAATCCTTCTTAAAATATCAATTAAGTCTATTGATTTCCCTGCCCGTATCTCAGTGATCTCAGGATGAAGACTGGAGTGGAATTAGTCAGGCGTGGTGGCTCATATCACTAATTCCCAGGGGCAGGAAGATTGCAAGCCTGGCCTACATAGTATGATATCTTCTCAAAGCACTCCAAAGGAAAAGTCTGAAGGGGCTTACAAGACGGGCTGGCAGCTAAAGGCACTCGCTGCCAAGTGCGAGGACTCAGGTTGGATCCTTGGGACCCACACAATGGAAGGAATTCCCAACTTTACACGTATGGCATGGCTCCCCTCTCAGCTCCAGTGAATAAATAAATATAATAAAAAGTCTCGCTGAAATATTCAACAGCACACACAGCCAAGACTGTACTTAGTGGGCTGTGGAGACCTCAGTGAGAGCCTGGCCCCTGGAAAGAGCTATTCAGGAAACCCCGTGAGACAGCTGAATGGCCACTCAAGTCATGAGCTTCTGTGTAGGAGAAAAAGAAGAACGCGGTAAATTGGGCCTAGAACACACCGCCCATAATCCCATCCCTCCAGATGTGGAGACAGGAGGATAACAAGTTAAGAGCTAATCTGAGCTGTATAGCGAAATACTAAAATCGTCAAGGAAGAGGGAGAAGGGGAGGATGTGACAGATTTGAGGAAGGGGTTGTTCTACGGAGATCCATTAGAAGAGTGAACTTCCTGTTCCTACTGGCAAGATGGCCGTGTCAGAGCCCAGTGAAAAGGCATCACAGATCACCCTCAGCATCCTCAACCCAGCGAATGAAGCAGCTCCATTACACACCAAAGGAGCCCCAGTTATCTTCCATTGAGAAATAATAAGAACTGAGACCTGCGCTGTTCCCATATGAGAGTGTTGGTCTCCCTCCGGCACCTGTTAAGCAAGCAGCTACACACCACTCATCTCACATGCTTAAGTACCATCATGTTAGAGTGATGATCTTTACTTCCGATATGTGAAAATCGAGGCTCAAAAGGTTGCTGGAAATCAGACAGCTAATAAGCCATGAAAAAAATTCTTTTCTTTACATAGAAAAGGGATTGGTGTGGTACCCATTTAGGGTCAGGCAGTGTGGAAAGCAAGCAAGGCCTATGTCTATGTCTGTCCCCCAGCGTGAGGATCACAGAGCTCCCTACAGGGAGGGACTGTTTTGTTCACAGTGGCCTAAGCAGCATATTAAGTAGTGTCTGACCATGGCAGACTTTAAGCAGGGATTTTGTTTTTTTTTACATAAATGGAAGGTTGACAGCTGTTTTATTACTCAGTATTTTGATTCAGAGATTTACAAAAGTTGGAAAGATCAGCGCGGATCCCCTTATGTCCATAGATTTGGTGTTGGATAGATTTCTTATTCCATCCACTTCCAAGTGCTGCTACTAAAATACAACTTTGCCTTATTCAACCAGAGGTTTCCATTAGCAACAAGAATTAATTAAATTATGAGTCATCGGCAGACGACACTAATGCAGATTATCCCCCCCCTCCACGGTTCTTTTTTTTTTTTTTCCTAATTATAAAAAGTAAGACAGTAAAAGACACATGCGAGATCTATTAATTTTAAAAAGCAAAGCATGTGCCATTGTGAAAAGACTTGGTTTTGGTGAAAACAAGATGCAGAGTATAGAACTTGACGTGTTTTCCTCCCCGGGGGATGATGATAATACTATGCGGAGTTTATATGTACCTTATACCTGCCATGTGTATTGTCTCCTTTAATTATTTTAACAGTGCCATATGGTTCTATTATGTCCTCAATTAATTAGTATTATTTCTCCCGTATTCTGTTTTGAGACAATCTGGAACCTAGAGAAATGTTACAACATGCAAATGTGCGCGTGCACGTATCCTTCAGACACGTGTGCTGTGTGTGTGTGTGTGTGTGTGTGTGTGTGTTCTATGTTTTCTTCTGTGTATATTGAGAGCCTTGAGGTTGCACTAATACTACAATGCCCTTCCTAAACCACTGAGCTTCAGCTGTCTCTCCACATGTACAGTTTCCTAACTCGTTCCTGGCTCCGGGTGTCCTCAATATTTTTGCTTATGGAATTGGCCCCTGCAGTAACAAATCTCCCTCCAGTGGCCTTCACTGTTTTCCAGTAGGGCTGCACTCTTCCCCTCTCTAATCCCAACAGATCATGTCCTTCTGTCTCCCTGGTAAGGTCTGATGCCTGATGTCAGCATGGAGGCCCTGCTTCCATTGCCCCAAGACTCCTCCCCAACACCTTGGGATGAGACCCACACCCTCAAAACCACTCACTCCCTCATCGTTCAGTAATGGCCATGAGAAGCAGGTCATAGCTGGGCCTGGTGGCACGGGCGTGTGATTCCAGTTACTGTTAAGTTCAAGGTCCACTCGGGCTGTCGCGTGAGTTCAAAGCCAGCCTTGGCATCTTTATGAGAGCATGCCCCAAAATAAAAAGTAAAAAGAAAGGCTGGGGATGTAACTCAGCGGTGGGATGCCCATCTCGCATGCAGGAGGCCCTGAGATGAACACTTAGTTCATAACAGGAGGAACGTAGGGCAGCAGAGTCTGTGACGGCAGAGTTTAAATCCACACCAAGGCCAGCAAGTTATCATCTTTGCATATCTATGAAAAAGGACCAGCCAGTTAGATCAAAGGCACTGATGGCCTTGTAGCCTGCCATTTGTCTGAGAATGAGGAATAAGAGATGAAAGAAAAATAAAAAAAAAAGGACTGGTGTTTTGCTCATTGAGCTGCAGTGTGTGTGTGTGTGTGTATGTGTGTGTGTGTGTGTGTGTGTGTACACGCACACAAGCACGCACCTGTGTGTGTTCCAGGGAGTGGGGGGAAAGCAGACATGGAATAATAAACTTGGAGATCCAGGGCTTGAGGTTTTTGGGGGTTTTTTGTTTTTTTTTTTGTTTTTTTTTTTTTTGGTTTTTCGAGACAGGGTTTCTCTGTGTAGCCCTGGCTGTCCTGGAACNCNCTCTGTAGACCAGGCTGGCCTCGAACTCGGAAATCCGCCTGCCTCTGCCTCCCAAGTGCTGGGATTAAAGGCGTGCGCCACCACGCCCGGCCAGGGCTTGAGTTCTGTCTCCAGGACTCACATTGTGGAAGGAGAAAGTCAACTCCTGAAAGTTGTCTTCTGACCTTCATACTTTCACTGTGGTGGGAGCGGGAGCACTAGCTCGCACACACGCTCACACACACACACACACACACACACACACACACACACACACGATGAAGTTTAGTAAGAACGCAAAGGAAACGGAACAGGGAGCTTTTTCTGAACTGAACTACAAGCAGCGAAGTCGCCACTGATGTTACAACACTGTTGCCAGCTAATACCCAGCTGCCCCATAACTGCCGGGAAATGCAAACAGCTCAGCGTTCAACTGCTTCTATTTTTTTCCACGTTTCAAAGCAGCAGAGCAGTTGAGTGTTGTTCTCCAAAGACAAAGGCTGTCGGGAGAGAAACGTTCACTGCGGCCCAGACTGGGGGGACTCGGCAGGCGCTTGTGGTTTGATTTTTTTCCTTTTGCGATGTTAGCAAATAGACTGGAAATACTCAACCCTCTGTGCCCATCACTTGTGAAATCCCACACTAGTCTCCAGCTCAGCAGATCTCACCGTTTTCTCTTCTCTGAATTTACCTTGGCTGTGCGACTTCCAAATGAAAACAAAAGGTGTCTTTAAAAAGAACAGACACCTGCTTTCCTCCAAATGTGTTGTTAGTCAGCTCCGTGGTCCAGGTTTGCTCACACTGAGAAAGGAGAACCAGCTCTCTGCTCTCTCCCCAGTCTAAGGCTTCCAAGTTGAAAGTTTATGTAGTGCTCCTATTGTTTTCCTTTCTGATCACTTCACTCTTCCTTTATCCGGACCTTTCTCTCTGTCTATGCTCCTTTCACTATCTTTCTCTTATATGCCTTACTTTGCATCCTCCACATCCTCACTTGGCATCCTCGCCTCTTGACTTTCCCCCTAAGTGCTTTGTCAAATGAGGCACATTTTGTTATGCATGGATCATGCTGAAAGGAGAGTCCCTACAGGCCCCAGTTAGCTCCTCTTCCTTTTCCAGGAGATAACAGCTCCCCTTTCTTACCACAGGTCTCTTCCATCAGCCACTGGTAAAACAGTCTCCCTCAGAATCCCACCAGATATAGGGTCCACTCAGGGACAGGAAGAAAAAATGCAAACCTGCTAAAATAAGGCTGCAAACGTCCAGACACAGCCAGAACTTTCTTAAACACAATGCTTTAAGCACAACCATCTTTCTGCCCAATTCAGGCTTCTCTATAAGCCTACACAAGATGCTTAATTAACAGGTAAAACAGAAGGATGTATACTTGAGAAAGTGCAATGGTGAGTGGTCAAGAACTCACTGAATTACAGGCTGAAGCCCACAGCAAGGGATTCTCACAACTCTGGGCACAGAAAGATGGACGAGAAACTTATCTATGGAGGACTGATGATGCAAAAGAGTCAATGGCTTCCCTGGCCACCAGACGTGCTATATTCAGACGCTTGCCACTATTATGACGTTTACTGTACTCTTATCATGGTCCAGACACCTAGCAAAAACATTATCACCTTTTATATTTTATATTACTTTGCCTATTTTCCAAATGGAGAAACCAGGTGGATTGATTATTGGGTTTTTATCTCTCCTCTCTCTCTCTCTCTCTCTCTCTCTCTCTCTCTCTCTCTCTCTCTCTCTCTTTCTCAAAATGGTCCTTTCCTGAAAGGACCCCATTTGACACATTTGAAGGAATCCAAGGTTGAACACATCACCCAAAGAGGCAGTAAGTCTTTCAGGAGCTTTGACAAATGGACCCAGGGAACACTCTAGAAGGACTATGGCCTAAAATCTAGGGCTTCCTTTCATTCTCCTTAGAGAAAACCATTTCCAGTAAGAAATTCTTCTTCCCCAATCAAAGAGTACTAGGGGCTCAAGAGATGCGGGCAAAGGTGGGAGGGTGGGCAAGCAAAATCATTCATTCCAGCACCTGGTGTCTTTTAAATCAGTTCTGATCCTAGGATTTACAGAGTTAGATGCTAATATGCCTTTATCTTTAATCTAAATTGAGATTCTGTCTGTTTGCAATTTTTGGGAGCCTTGTAGATTGGGGCTGACTTACAGAACTTCTGCACCCGAGCAGCCGTCAGCACACACACGTAGAAAAGTACCCATGTTTTGGGGACAGAGCCACTGTGAACACGTGAAGTGTGTTTGCTTTGTCTCCATCCTGTTCTTTCTCATTCAACTCCTAAAATCCTGGGAACCTTCAGAGTGACATGGGGACAGGCTAACTGGCTGGCGGCCCTAGGTAACTTCAGATCAGGGTCTGGTCCCAGGAAGACTTAGGTAGGATTAGGAGGTGGGAACTTTCAGCTAAACCCCCCAGTCTCTGGGAGAAAAGAAAAGCCGACATTTAAGTAGATTCCTGATGCCAGTGATTTAATCAATGCGCCCAGGTAATGAAGTTTCCAATAAGGTGAAAACGGACAGATTTGGGAAGCTGAGCACATGGAGCCTCCCACAGGGTGAGCATCCAGTTAAGACCAGATGCACCATGATCCTGGCTGATGGTGTGTGGCGGTTGTCAGCTGACTATATCTGGAATGAACCGCCATCCAGAAACCAACCTGTATGCTTACAAAACTTGTTTTAAAAGATGGATTTGTTTATTTATTTATTTATTTTATGTATGAGTGTTCTGTCTGCGTATACACCTGTATGCCAGAAGAGGGGTATTACATCACATTAGAGATGGTTGTGAGCCACCATGTGGTGGCAGAGGATCGAACTCAGGACCTCTGGAAGAGCAGCCAGTGCTCTCAACTTGTGAACCATCTCTCCAGCCCCCCCAAACTTTTTTTTTTTTACAGTTTTATTTATTTTTATTTTACAAGTATGAGTGTTTTGCGTGCATGTGTGTGAGTGTATGCAGTGACCCGGGCGGCCAGAAGAGGGCAGTCCGTCTCCAGAGTTGGAGTTACAGCTGGTTGTGGGCTGTCAGGTGGGTGCTGAGAACTGAACTTTGTTCTCTTCATGATAAAAGTGGTGTTCCGTTGAGTTTTAGTAGCTACCCTAGCAAATTAATTGCCCTGAGAAGGGACCCATGTAAACTTCCTAAATTTAGGGAGCAGCGTGAAGGAACAGAGCATTCAAACCTGTGGGATCTGATATTAGGAAGATACTGTGGGAATGAACTGTGGTGTATCCAGCTGGGATTCACTGCAAAACTGCTTGCTTGCTTGCTTACGATGTAAAAGAAAAATTGCCCACATCTGTTGGTATAACCGATATGGGTTGTAAGAATACATATACGTTCTACATATATACGTTATATGTAGAAAATCAGTTGTTTTGTTTGTTTGTTTGCTTGCTTGCTTGCTTAATCACTGGGAAACAGAAGATAGGATCTCCTCCAAGTTCACAGAGGTCCATAAACGGTTGGTAATCCCACTGTGAAGGTGAAAACATCTTATAATGCATTAAAAATGTTAGAAAAGGTACTTAGAAACTCTTTACTTTAGTAGCAGGGGAGTGTGTGGGGAAGGGACAGTCCTAGGTTCTGTACCCCTGAATATTTAACACACATTTTTAAAAAGCCATCTTGAAATAATCAAGAATGTTTCCAAGGAAATTAGCTACATAACAAGAACAAAGTTCATGTATATGTATAGAAATACAAAAATATTCAGCCCCTAAAAATGTAAAGTTCAGAATTGTTGACATTTAAATGAAAAATTACTAAGCATGCATAAAGTAAGAAAATATGTCCTATAGTGGTATAGAAAAATACATTAGCACTGACCTAGAATTGTACAATAATGGAACTAGGAGGCATGCTGAGTAAAACATATGTTCAAGGGCTAGGGAGAAATTCCATCACTACAATGCCTACCCCACAAGCGCTCTGTCTTGCAACAAGTGTATGCTTTTAATTAGAGGCCATGGTATGGTATCATCCTTTCTGTTACCAAAATATATGAATGAAGGATTGGACAGAAAAACTATCTTCAAAGGTAAGTTCAGAGCCAGCTATATGGCTCAGAGGGTGAAGGTGCTTGCTGCCAAGCCTGATAACCTGAATTCCATCAGCAGGATCTACACTGTGGAAGGAGAGACATGATGTACACAGATTGTCCTCTGACTTCCACGGATGTGCTATAATACACACACACACACACACACACACACACACACACACACACACCCGCCGCCGCCGCAAAAAGAATCTGATAAGTAAGTGTAATTAAAAAGATCCATTAAGTGTCTAAAGATGGTGTGCTCACATATATAGAATAAATAAATCTAAACAAAACAAAACAAAAGAGATCCGTTAAGTAAATTCAAAATTTTACCTAGAAAAAAGAAGGATTTTCTTACAATTTAGGAATAGCCATTTCCAGTATTTGTTCTTATTTTTCTCTTCATGTCTGCTAGGCAGTAAGGCAGGTAAGACAACTGAAATTCAGACTTAGCTACCTAAAAATGGTGGAACCTTTACACATGTTCTACAACACCTTATAAGATGCTAACCATATGATAAAAGATTTGAGCAAAGGCCACCCAGATGGGCATCAGTGTCCGCCAGCAAAACATTTGCACACATAAACACAAGATCACACACATTAAAAATATATAAATAAATGTAAAAAGATTGCTCTTAAATAAAATAAAGAGTGCTGGAGAGGTGTATCCGTTAGGAGGCTTGCTGCTCTTTCAAAGGACACAAGTTCAATTCCAGTACCAGTGTTGGGTGGCTCACAACCCACCTGTAGCTCCCTTTCCAGGGGAAATCACACACTCTTTTGGACTCCAAGGTCACCTACATATATATGGCACACATTCATACAGACACATACATACAAAATTGTGTGTGTGTGTGTGTGTGTGTGTATGTGTGTGTGTGTTTAAGGAGAATACAATTTAGCTTAAGAAAATAATGAATTTTAAGTAATAATATAGCTGGAAGAAAAAAAATTAACTAAAAAAAAAAAAAAAGACTACTAAACTTTTTCCCAAAACTACTAACACTCGGGGTAAGCAGAAAGTCCCCAGACTAAAGAGCAGTGTGCCTGTCATCCTACAGTTTCCATTGGTGACTTTGTGAAAAAGGGAAAAAATTTAGGGTCTCTCTTTTCATATTCTTCTTTGTCTTTCCTCTAAATTTTAACTCTTTTCTTCTTTTCTGAGAGGATCTTACACTGTAGCTCAGGAAGGCTGGTCTCCAGCTAATGACCCTTTCCCCTCTGCCTCCCAAGAGTTAGAATTACAGGTCTGCACACCATCATACACACACACACACACACACACACACACACAATCTTTCTTAGAGAAATAATCAGAACTACCTTAAAGAATATTACAGATTCACAGTTAAATAAGGTGACTGTCAGGTCCCTCCTAAGGCTGCCCACGTGGTATTCTCTACATTGCTGTCCTCCATGGTCTAGAGCAGCTGTTGGTCTGTCCGTGGATCTATGGCTGTAAAGAGTTGGGAAACTGAACCAATGTGTGTTCCATTATCCCTTACTTATTTGTGCCAACGGATGGGAGTTGAAATATGGAAAACATCAGCAAGGATAATACCAGATTAATTTATGCTTGGACTTGGAGCAAAACCAGACACATGTGCTTACATGCAAATGTACCCACCCCCATAAGCCTCCAGGCTTTCTGCTCACCACTTGGCTCAGATCCTATATGCAGCCTGGGGCCATCGTGTCAGTACTGGAGAAGTCCCTAGAAACCAAAGACCATCTGAGGCAAGAGTGCTTGATGACAGAGATTTGGGGCTGGATCGTGGGTATATATGCACACAAATACAGAACCACCGGTAACTAATTAGCAGTACACTAGTATTCTACTACCAGAGAAGTTACTTTTCCATGGCTCTTTGACTCGAGGGGGGTTTTTCTTTGTGGCATCCTTCAAATTTGGTGAAAACAGTGACTGAGATCATAGAAAGAAAACAGGCCTTGCTCAATTGGCTACACGCTTTAAAAGAACATGGGGCAAAGTGAATCTTCAGGACTTAATTACTGCTGGCATGGCCACACATGCTTGTGATCATAGCCCCTGGAAGGAGGAAGCAAGGCAAGCAGGAACTCAATGTCATTCCTTGCTACATGGCAAGTTCAAGGCCAGCCTGGGTTTTATGAGAACCCGCCTCATAAAAGCAAAATGAAAGAACACCAACAAAGAATTTACTTCTGAATAGTGACAACATTCCCATCACAGTTCCGGGCTCTGTAAATGCCAGGTTAACTGCACATGAAGCCAGGCCGTGGTCTAGGGGTAAGGTATACACAGTACCACATCTTGTTGGGGTTTTTTTGTTTTTTTTTTTTAAAGTTTTATTTATTTATTATATGTAAGTACACTGTAGCTGTCTTTAGACACTCCAGAAGAGTGCATCAGATCTTGTTACAGATGGTTGTGAGCCACCATGTGGTTGCTGGGATGTGAACTCTGGACCTTTGGAAGAGCAGTCGGGTGCTCTTACCCACTGAGCCATCTCACCAGCCCCCACATCTTGTTTTTCATTTACAAGGTCGACATGTTGGAGAAGCTACTTTCATTCTGTTATCCACCAACCAAGGGCGCGTGCAGCAGCACATACTTGTCATCCTAGCATTTGAAATGCTGAGGCAGGAGGATCCTTGCAAGTTCAGTGCTAGCCTGTGCCACAGAGTGGTTTTTTAAGGCTAGCATGGGCACACAGTAAAGCAATGTGAGTAAACAAATAAGTAAATATGTTTAAAATATGGTAGTAATATGATCTCAGTAAGCCTGGTCACAGAGACGAGAAGGCACACGCCATGAAGCACCCACAGAGGAGCTGGCTCTTAAGATGGTGTATCTTCTCTCTGCTAGATGTTATACTTAGAGCTCATACCCAAAAATGCAGACTAGAAGGCCTTTCCCTAACTTGAACAATGTTTCTCCAAAAAACAAAGTTAAAATGTGTATTTGACAAATGAGGAT
Organism: Mus pahari; assembly: GCF_900095145.1. Lineage (NCBI taxonomy): Eukaryota > Metazoa > Chordata > Mammalia > Rodentia > Muridae > Mus > Mus pahari. Next base: position 45,179,289 of record NC_034592.1, on the reverse strand, counting down.
CTTTGGTATGAAGGTTTTAATTGCCTATCTAGGCTTGCCACCTCTCTCTCCCATCCATCAAAGTCCAAAAGATGCTTTGTGATTATTTTCATCTTTTAAGAACTTATTATATATATAAATTATACATAGTATATTATATGTATTATAAGATATAATATATAAATACTATATATTTATATTATATATCCCAATATATAAATATTACATATAATTATATATTATATAAGTTATAATATATAATTTTTATATTATATTTATAACTTTAGAGATTATATTAGGCATGAGTGGCACATAGCAAATGCCTCTTTGTGCCAAGTGCAGTGCTAAAGAGCCTGTTGGAGGGAACACCTGTCCACTCCTAATGTCCCATGCCTCGAGTGGGAGGGCCTGAGACCACTGGATATTCCTAACCCTACTAGATATCTCTACCTCCTTCTCGTCCTTCCCCAGGGAGGAGTGATATCTCTCATTGGCAAGTTTGGAAGCAACAGTGTTTGCAAGACAGGCTCTTTATAAAACAAGTCTCCTTTCAAGACGTTAGGCATGTTGTAAGTTTAGAAGCGAGTGTTTGTGGCTGGGAGGAGGTACATTAACCAGGGCTATCTATGGTTTTGGTATTCAGCTTCATGAGGCTGAAGCCATCCATCATCCACTTCATGAATGGCAACAGTCTCCTGTAGGGCTCACCCTCGTCTGCTTCTTAATTGGCTCAGAGCTTGGATGGGGAGAGATGGTATTAATACTAGCCTACCCACATGTCCCTGTCCAGTCTGCACAGTCACTTTTTTTTTAAAAGAGTGTAACTGTAGTAGTGTGACCTAAGCATTTTTATCATCCTGGTTGTACAGCTAAGGAAGTGGCATGAGCCAGATCCAAACGGGTTTCTGTGCTGCCAAAGACGACGCCCTGAAAGGCACCCATGTTGCTTCCACATGCAAGCTAAATAGTAAATGGATAAGAACATTCAAAATTCGGGTTGATGTTGAAAAGAAAAGTTAGCACAGTATTGTACCCACTACACTTACATTCTGTTTGGCAGAGGAGTGAGCCAGGCTAAACTTAAGTTCAACACATGCTGAATTTCATTTTAGGGAGAACAGGCTGCAACCACAATAAAGAACTGTATTCACAGCTGACAGCAGTGGCCATGTGGCTCCCTAGACCTTGAAATATAATCTGAAGAGTACATTTTATGACCTGCAAGGTCTGGAGATGTAAGCAATGGGAAAGGATGTTTCTAGAGGTTTCCAACCAACAGCCACAGAAGCCGCGGACTGTTGTTCTGACGGAGTATTAGTCTGTAGCCTTGGCTGGCCTGAAACTCGCTCTGTAGCACAGGCTGACCTCAAGTTTGAGGAAATCCTCCTGCCTCACCCTCCTGAATTCCACACAGAGCTAAAACTCACAATTTGACAGTTGTTTTCTCATCTTCTCCCAGCATGTATAAGAGAGCTCGTTCACAGTCAGCTTATTCTGACCTGAGCCCCGGAATATTTTCAGTGTTCTGTGATTTCTTCTACACTCTAACTCAGGAAAGTTTGACTTCCTCATTCCCTTGTAAGAAGAAAAGAACATAAACATGTAAGAAAGCTGACTGCCTTTTCATGGCCACATGAAGGAGGAAGTGGGCCTATCCTTTTGCCTTCGTGTAAGTCTATGAATGAGACAACAATAAAATTTCAAAAATGGTGGCTAAGCATGTGTAATCTGTGTTCAGGACACTGAGGAAGAAGGATCTTGAGTTTTAGGCTAGCCCTGGCAAGGTAGTAAGACTGTCTCAAAAAAAAAAAAAAAAAAAAAAGTTATCGTTGAGCCTGGAGAGATGGCTCAGTCAGAGCACTGGCTGCTCTTGCAGAGGACCCATGTTTGATTTCCAGTACACACATGGACTCTCAAAACTGCCTATAACTCCTGTTCCAGGGTATTTAATACACCTGTCCAACTTCTGTGGACGCCAAGCATGCAAGTGGTGTATAGATATTCATACAGACAAAGCACCCATCTATACATAAATTTCTTCAAGTTGCTAAATCTCACACCCATGACTCAAATACTTGCCCCTAAAGCCCCAGAATTATCATTCTTACCTTCCATAAAAAAACTCCTCCCACATCTTAGTTCAAGTATGCAACTCTTCTGGTCACAATAATGTCAACACTACAAGTTGTCCTCTCTGTCATACCCAGATCCCTCCATACTTTGTCTAAGATATGTCTGACATATTTGCCTAAGCCTGATTCAATATACCATGTCTCCATAAAGAAAAAAATGCAGACAGAATCATCACAAGCATATTACTATTGTTTATAACAGATTTACCATCTTTCCCGGCCATGGTGCCTGATTTGTTCAATATGGAGCTAAACAGTTCTGATTAATTTACTTTTGAACATCTTACCCAAAGTTCCAATTGGAACCCCAGAGCAACAGGGTGATAAATATGACGTGTACTTCCTGTCACTGTTTTTTCAAATATGTGTTCTTAAAATCACCTTAGAAGAAGTGAAAGGACATGCCTAGGAGCAGCTGCTAGCTCCTTTGTAAGCTTGCTGAATGACGGAAAAGGCCTGCGCCAGCTTGGTGTGGAAGAAACCATTGATGTGGTTACTTCTGACATCACTGTCTTTCAGAGGGATTGTGTTTTCTTGTACTGATGGCAACCCACAAGAAGTTCTAGAAAGTGGTTATAAATTCTAACCGTGAAGTTTAGTCTTGGTTGTCAACTTAGCTGCATCTGGAATTAACTAAAAACTTAGGCTGCTAGGCATTCCTGTGAGGGATTCTCATGGTCCTATTATTTGAAGAGAGAAAATCCACCCAAAGTGTGTGTGGCACCTTCTAGTGGCAGCCCAGATTCAAGGCATAGAAGAAGGAAACTTTCCTTTCTGTCTGCTTTCTGTCTTCACCCTCGCTAGCATATCCATATATTCTATTGCTGTGACAGGCCTTCACCAATATTAGAACCAACTTCTTTTGGGATTCCGATAAAGCCTGAAGACCAGCAGCTCTTCAGGAATCTGCTATGGTTCAGTACCGGGATGAGCCTGATGAGAGGAAGCAGCCTCATGGAGTAAACAGCTATCAGGTTCTTGCCCTCTCCAGTGCAAGGCAGCCACTGTTAGACTACACAGACTGCATCTGCAAGACAACCCGATAACTCCCTTTAATATACATTCATTCTATCAGTTCTGTTCCTTTGGAGAAGTCTGACCAATGTGGTCAATGTGGGTGCAGAAAAAAAACAACACTTAGTCTCTATATAACCTGCTGACAGAGAATATTTTGCCCATTTTTCTAAAACTATAGAAAATCAACTTGAGGTTCAGAAAGGCCAGTGATTTCTTCAAGATCATGTCAAGTTTAACAGAGTCGGTTCTGAGGTACAAATCTGAACCCAAATTCCTCTTGGCAAGTTTACTGTAAAAAAGTATTTAATTTCTAAATTTTCTGGAACTGTGATATATAGAGAGAATACAGACGCATGACCCCAACTTGCTTGTTTAGGTTCAGAGACTTGTGTCTGGTTCCAGGCTGTCCCCCGACACCCCCACCCACCCACACACACACACAGCACACACAGCACACTCCAGGAGGGTTGCCTTGTCCAGAGGGCTTCCTACCTTCAGCCTGCCCCACCCCACATGCACACGAGTGGCACTGTCCACTGCAGTTAAAAGTAGGCAGTGACTGCTACGGGGATGACAGACACCTCTCATTCAGCTTCAAATGCCTCTTCCAAGAGCACAGTCTCAAGCATACTTGTGATAAATAGTCCCATCCCAGACGTCAGCACGGGGACCTCTGTTTTAGAGAAAAGCGTCTTCCAAAGAAATGAACAAACCGAGCAACCAGTACAGCTGGAGATGTGGGGCCAGGTTTGAAGGCGCAAATGGACGGGGAACTGGGGTTGACTGCACACCAGAAGTCGAATCAGAACCAATCCAAACAGAGCTCTGAGTTCCCCAAAGCTCTGAATGGCTGCTCAGGATTCCCAGGGCGGGGGAAGGAGGAAGAGTGGCAGGAGGTGTTTACGGTTAGGGGGTGAGCGCACCCAGAGAAGGTATATCAAAGAGCTTGTGGTTCTTCCTCTGTCTCCGAGTTGCACGTCTGCAGCGATCCCTCTGTCATGTCTCCATCTCTCCACCTGTGGAATTAACTCAGGGAGAACAACACGATGAACTACCCGTGATGAACTACCCGTGGATTGCAAGGCCACCTCAGTCATCCACATGTTCCAACCATGCACAATACGCACGTTTCAGTTAGGCTTTAAGTTCTGTTAATAATCTCTCAACTTGTGTCAGCCATTAAAATGTTTCACTGGAGGATGAATGGAATTAAATACACAGCTAAAGTATGACATGGAAAGAAACACCTCATATTTATCTAAAGGAAAACATGTCAGCTATTCTTAAGGCTTGGTATAACAGCATGCCTCCTCTCTGGGATAGCTAGAGTTCAGTCAGTTGACGGCAAGAATGGACAGCTAAGAGCTTCCATGTACCTCGTAGGTGTCTTGGCCGGGCTCCTCCAGGCCTACGGAACTTCTCCCTGGTGCTCATGGAAAGCACCAAGGAACATATGCATTCCAGTTTGTGACAGGAGAACAGCCTGCAGATTCCGCCTACTCCCTCCAGTCCATCTGGGAGGTGGGTGAGACCCAGAGCCCACAGAGAGGGGGCTCTCCTGGGAATCCCTTGGGGTACCATGGCTATTGGTGCTCTATTTTCAGTAGATGGCACTGTGTCTATGGAGATAAGCCTGGGGGTGGGGGGGAGCCGAGATGGGAAATCTGATTGTTTCTAGAGAAAGCCCATTCCGTGTGAGAATGCATGGTATTTTTCCTCCCCCTCGGCTACATGATAACACAAATTCTATTCAGCATTCACGTTAGCATCTCCTTTGAAGCGTAAGGGACTCCGTGATTTATTATGCTGGCTCAGACTCGGGGCTGTGGTGGTACCCAGGGCCATCCTATGAGGAATGGAGTTGGGATAAGAATAAATCATTCCGAATGTTCATATACTTTATCGCGAGCACATACATCAGCATCTGTACTCCATCTGTGCCCTGGATCCCCACCTGGAGCAATGGCATTCCCTCTCAATGCCAGGCAGGCTCTGCACCCAGCAGTCCAGACTCTAGTCACGTGGCAGACAGAACATCCCTTGCATAGCACTGGTCCTCGATTCTGTACAGCAGGCACTGTCAGCTGCCTGCCATTGTTTTGCCTTACCGTACGGATCCCTTGTTTTTCTGAGTATGTGCAGAAAAATAAACTCCAGTTACAAGGAGTTTAGACCAAGGTAACTTTATAATTGGGATGAGAAAGTTCAGTCTTGCTGTTCAGGAAATGACTTGTAAGCGTAGACTAGAGATTAGAGTAGGTGTGAACCAAGCACGATGCTGCAAAACACATATTTTTTCTGCATAATCTTACCATGAAGGTTATGTTCCCACTTTACAGATGAGTAAATAAAACTCTACCTAATATTATCTTATCCGTCTGCGAGGTATATGATAGTTTTCTGTTTTGCTCTTGGGTTGCTTGGGTAGGGTTGGTTTCTTTGAGACAGGGTTTCTCCATGCAGTCCTGCAGCTTACTATGTAGACCAGTTGGCCTTGAACTCCAAGGGGATGTGCCTGTCCCTGTCTACGAAGTTCTGGGATTTAATTGCACTCACCACGACCTCCAGGTTCGTCTGATGGTATTCTGAGAAAGCTGCCACAGATGTCTGCGAAAGGGACACCCATATGCCCTTTGCTCAGAAGGTTCCCATTTCTGTCCCTAGACAGCACTTTCTGGATATGCCACTCTCACAGTCATCCTGTGACAATCACAGAGGAGCCAACTGAAAAGAGCAAGAGAAAAATCTGAGGAAGACATGGCAGGATGATGGGAGGGGTGTCTTCACTAGTTAACTTTTAAACCTCAGGTACGTGTTCTAAACTCTCTAAAATATGCCTTCTATTTTCTGTAGCCAAAAATTGCCCAGATATTCAACTAACATATTCCCTAGTCATGGGTGACTAGAAGAAAGATGAGACCCTTAGCAAGAAGCAGTCATCCATAGGGTGAATGCCATTAAGATCCATCACCACCACTACCACCATCCCATGGCTCCTATATGAGGTCACACTATGAAGCCAGATCCTTCCTGGTTGGTGCCTGCCCCCCATTGCCTCAGAAACCACACTGCAACATTTCTCTTCTGTTTCTTCAATGTTTTCTGTGTGTGCTGGCACCAGTTAAACACTAAGTTTTTCCTACTAAAAAGCTAACAAAGCATCCTTTGTTAACTGTGATCTACTTTGGGTTAGATGTTATTCCATTGTTTGTGTAGCAGGGTTGTAGGAGGTCCTTGGGTCAACAGAAGGGGATTCATGAGATAAAAAGTGGAAAAGCTGGAGGAGTTAGATATCTTAATTGACTCAACATAGTAAACTACCAGTTCAGTGACAATATATACAAGACAACCTTCTACTCAGCTTCAGGACAGATAGGCAGATAGACTGATACATGCATGCATATATGTGGGGCATAGGGCTCTGCATAGCCTGAACCCTGGAAATGGTGATAATTCACCTAAATGACATGGTAGGTGTTCCCTTATGCTCCTGGAACTCTGGCTCCTGCCTAAGTTACTGCTCCCCACAGCCCCCACAAGAGAAGCATGGCTAGAAGTCACATAGGCAATGTCCCAACCTTCTGACCTTCAGGCTAAACTCCTCTCCAGTTACCTAGCAACAGTAAAGACCATAAAAAGGGCTGTTCAGCCCCACCTTGCTCTCTTACTTGTCTCTCTCTTGCTTCTTACCCCTCACTCTCCCCCTCTCTCCTCTCTCTTTGTCTTCTCTCTCCTCTCCTCTCCTGTTACCCTTTTACTCTCTTTCTCTCTATTCTTCTCTCTCTCTCTCTCTCTCTCTCTCTCTCTCTCTCTCTCTCTCTCTCTCTCCCTTCTCTCTTTCTCTCCCTTCTCTCTTTCTCCCTGCCTTTCTATAATAAAGCTTTAAAACCATAGAATGTCTCTGATCATCAAGGCCTGCTACACTTGGAGGATGGGACAGGCTTTCTCCTAATGAGCCGTTTCTAATCTCCCATTAGGAGGCCTTCCTGTGCTCCAGTCAAGATCCGCTGTCCTCACTCTCGCATGTGTTGGGAACCTCTCTTCCCTCATCCCTATCTCCTATAACCCTGGTGGCTTTAGCAAAGTAGCTCCAGGGTTCCCAGGTAGAGCTGCCCCTTGGCCACCCCCTGAAGAGTGGGTCAGAGGCTTGAATGCC
>NC_034592.1:45167141-45171745 GCF_900095145.1 Mus pahari | reverse complement strand
ACACACACACACATACATGGGGGCCCCTTCATTTGCCCCTTTCAAATACCACACAAAATATCTGTTATGGCCAACACTAACTGAAAAACTACTACAGTATCTCTGGTTTGGTTCATGAACAAAAACAAATAACAATATAAATGAGTTCTTGAGAACACACTTATATGGGAAATACTTAAGACACTAAGAGAAAGATAGCTATAACCATTTAAATAAAATTGGATGTTTCTAGAACCTAACAAAAAAGATGAACGCCAGGTAGATTAAAAAATAAATAACCATGAACGAATGATATTTTTGTGATGTAGGCATGGGGAAGGATTGCTTACATAGGTCTTCAGAAGAACAAACTATAACCAACGATGATAAAAGGTAGATCAGTTTCATTCTGTGTAAACTGAGGCTTTCTACTGGGTAAAGCATACTTTGCCAAAGCTAAGAGCTAGATATGGTGGTTCAAATGAGAATGGCTTCCATAGGCTCATGTTTAAATACTTGGTCCCCAGTTGGTGGAACTCTTTGAGAAGGATTAGAAGGTGTGGCCTTGTTGAAGAGTGTGTGGCTTTGAGGGTTCTAAAGCCCATCCCATTCCCCAATAGCTCTCTGTCCCTTGCTTGTGGATCAGAGGTAAGCTCTCAGCTACTGCTCTAGGGCCATGTCTGCCTACCAGCTTCCATGCTCCCCACCACGATAGTCATGGACTCACCCTGTGAAAAGATAAACACAGCAAAAAAGATCTTTCTTCTATAAGTTGCCTTGGCCATAAGGAATCTCTTCACAACAACTGATAAATAAGTAAGACACCTGTAACTCTTGCTTTAATTACTTTTCTCAAACAAAGCACCACTCTTGTTATCCCATTTCATACCAGATCTCTCCTTTCCTCAAGCAGCTCCATCATTGAATTTCCTGGTGATCTTTTTCTCTTCAAACTGTACATTTTCTATTTATTTTTGGCCTACTTATTTTATGTTCATTGCAGATCTGCATAGGAGTGTTTACTAATAACCAAATGACAGAGTCAATATTAGTCAATATGTTTTAAAATCTCCTCTGCCAACAAAATTAGTCCCCTTTTTTTTTTTTCAATTTAGTCTCAAGGAAGATTCTTGGGATAAGGACAAAAAAAGCAACCACATTCTTTGCTAATTTGTCTCTAGCCTAGTTGCTAGTATCATTTCCTTTTGAAACCTCTTGAGCTAGGCCTCCATAGTTCTTATTGCTTTCAGTAATACTGTCTTCTAAGCACCTAGTATAGTCATTAACCTCCACTTATAGTGTTCAACCACGATCCTAGTCCATAGTCCCTTAGTCACATTCTTTCAAGTAACAGCATGGTTAGGCCTCTCACAACAATAGCCCTCTCCCTGGTATCAGTTTTTGTCTGTGAAGAGACACCATAACAAGACAGCTTATAGAAGAAGGGTTTATTGAGCTTACAGTTTCACAGTGTCAGTCCATGATCCTCAGAGCACAGCAGCAGGCAAGCAGGCATAGTGCTGAAGCTGTAACTGAGACCTTATATCTGATCTACAAGCAAGAGTCAGAGACCTAACTGGGGATGACATGGGCTATAGAAACCCCACTTCAACAGGGCTACACCCCCTAATCCTTCTCAAAGAGCTTCACTAACTAGGAACCAAGTATTGAAACTTACAAGACTATGGAGGCCATTCTTGTTGAAACCACCAGAATGGATGACCAAATATTAACATCCAATGCAGATAACAATTATGGTTAAACAACAAGGTTTAAAAGTAGAGGAAAGAGCTATAGATCATCAGTTAAGAACACTTATTGCTCTTCCAGAGGACCCACATTTTGTTCCCAGCACCTATGTTAGGTGTTTTACAACCATCTGTAAGCTCTGGGTCTTCTCAGGCACCCAAACACATGTAGGATACACTCACACAAGAACAAAAATAAGGATGTTTAACGTGTAAATACAGCAGGCTAAATGGAAATATGGACAACAGGTCTGGTCACAGCAGGTGGAGTATGAGGCCAGGGGAAGAGAGCACCAGTGGTATGATGTGACCTGTGGACCTAATGGCCTCTCGGCAGTGTTATTGGACACAGTGTTATCCAAAACTCTTTCCCACAGTGGAACAGGACATAAGTCCCTGGATAGCAATGGTACTGAGGCCATGCAGATAGGAGTAGCACACTGGCTCCAGAATACGTGTTCATTCTCACCGAATGCCTCTGAACTTTCCAGGAAAGAAATGACTCAAGGTCATCATTGGCCACTAAATCATATTCTTGAGGATGGTACAATAACAGGTCCTTGACACTGTGTCCCTTGCTGGCTGGTTGGGCCTTTGATGACAGCAACATCTAAATGAGTAGAGCTCATGCTACTTGGGCCAATGTACAGTAGCATCTCCCCTACTGTGGCCATCCATTCACTTACCCGCAGAACAGGGCTGAGTTTGCTGATGACACTGGGTGCGGGAGGGAGAGAAAAGTCAGAATCTTAAAGGCTCCTTGTGATTCATGTGCTATGTCTTATGAGGTCTATGGCCACACTGCATTTTCTTGTCATGGATACTCTAGCAGCACAGGACTGCAGACTGCCTAGCTTCATGCACTGTCACTTACAATGAGGGCTTCCTCTGCGATTGATGCTCTATGCCTCTGTGCCAGGTACCCAAACCTAACAAGATTTTGCTCACTTCCGTTCCATTCTTGTTTGTTCAGCTGCCTCCTTCCTTCATTCTTCTAGTTTTCCTCTTCCATAACCTTTGCCCCTGAGGTTGGGTTGATTCTAATTTCAAGTTACTTATCTTTCTATACAAAGTAGTACACAGATGGGTGAATCTCACTAAACTGTCCGTTATGAGGGATTCCAGCCATATAATAGACTGTTCTGTAAGCCAAGCTTGGATATCTTGCTCTCCTATTAGGCAGTCATAGGATTCTGTCCATGATCCTAAGATGGAAGTACAACCATACAGTCCCCAAGCCTGGGGGTCTGGGTCCTATGCCATTTTGCTATGATTTTTTCCCCTTGTCTTTCTTAGAGCTCACACTTTGTTTTTCTGGTAATAAACTCTTGTAGGTCTCAAGAACCTGAGAAAGCAGGCTCTACATGAACTCAGGCCATAGTGGCAGCTCTGAAAGCACAGCCACTTGGTATCGTGTAGTCATAACTTTCACATCTACCACTGCTCAGCTGGACGCCAACAATTTAGGGCTGTACTTCGTTTTATGAGCTTGCAGTGCTATTCACCGAGTGTGTCTTCCCATGTCAGCCATTGCCACATTGTATCTCCCTGTCATTAGTATCTTTAGTGACCTTAGGACTTCAGGGTCTCATGACCCAAGCAGCAAAACTGTGAGCCAGAGTTTGCTGACAGCTCTCCTGTGTTTGGGACCTTGTCAATGTCAAAAACATGTCTTGGTACCTGGTACATGGGCTACAGAATACTCCCAACATAGGCTGACATACATAGAATTGATGCCTGACACAGGGCTTCCTATGTGTATTAGTTAGGGTTTTACTGCTCTGAACAGAGACCATGACCAAGGCAACTCTTATAAGGACAATATTTAATTGGGTCTGGCTTACAGGTTCAGAGGTTCAATCCATTTTCATCAAGGTGGAAACATGGCAGCATCCAGGCAGGCATGATGCAGGAGGAGCTGAGAGTTCTACATCTTAATCTGAAGGCTGCTAGTAGAATAGTGGCTTCCAGGCAGCTAAGATGAAGGTCTTAAAGCCCACGCCCACAGTGACATACCTACTCCAACAAGGCCATACCTACTCCAACAGGAACACACCTTCTAATAGTGCCCCTTTCTGGGTCGAGTATATACAAACCATCACACTATGCTAACAGTAAAACTAGAGGCAGTGAATTCTCTTATACTTTTAAGATACACCCTGGCACACTGTGATTACACAAATCTTAAAACAGCAAATGAGTAGTTGAAACTCTAGCATCTTTAATCCTTTAGAGTCTTCCTTCATCTCATCTGACACATCTGTATCTTTGTAAGCTCTCTAGTCCACTAGTCACTTCTTATTCATTAGCCCAATTACAGGATATTATTGATGTAATTGATCATTGTCAAGTCCCGTGGGATGTGCAGATGGTTCAGAACTCTTTGGATTATAGCATCTCAGGGTGGGCACGAGACTTAGCATAGTTTTGGTGCAAAAGAGTGTTTCACCCCCTGTCCATGCAAACTCTTCCTAATCATATTGTATGGTCAGAGCATGACGCCTTTTGCCAAATTAATAGCGTGGATCACGTACATGAGGCCATATTAACTTAGTGAAGATGTTAATCATAGCACTGTGGCTATAGGTCAGGCCCCTGACTACCATTGGTCCTCTGTTATCCATCAGAATCATATCTAAATGGCTTCTGTGCCACAACTGGTCAAGGTGCAAAGAATAAGAGACTGAAGTTTCAGCTCTAAATGAAACATTCATATCACATACCTCCCTCCAAAGCCTGAGGATCATTGCAGAAGAGAAGGCAGAATGATGATGGATTGCACCAAGGAAACAGTGCTTCCTTCCTTCCCTCCTTCCTCCCTCCCTCCCTTCCTTCCTTCCTTCCTTCCTTCCTTCCTTCCTTCCTTCCTTCCTTCCT
>NC_034592.1:45162265-45167120 GCF_900095145.1 Mus pahari | reverse complement strand
TTCCTTCCTTCCTTCCTACCTACCTACCTACCTACCTTTTCTTTTGTTTGTTTTTTGAGACAGTGTTTTTCTGTGTAGCTCTGGCTGTTCTGGAACTCACTCTGTAGACCAGGCTGGCCTCAAACTCACAGAGATCCACCTGCCTTTGCTTCCTGAGTGCTGGGATTAAAGGCGCGTGCCCCACCCACCCAGCTGAAACTGTTTTCTTGACAAAGCATGGCAGTTGTACTTGTGAACTCACAGCAGTTGTGCCTGCTCACACAAGACCTGTGTGTACAAGCTCTAGCCAGCACAATTTCTCACAGAGAAGGGAGGTTGATATAAATCCCCATCCCTAGCTAAGGAGCTATTGGCAGATAAGAGCTTCAGGAAAGTGTTCTTTAAGAATATAGTCCCTGGCAGGTTGGCCATGCTCCGGTGGAAAGTCACACATTCAAGAAAATTTGGGCAGCACAAATTCAACGTGGTGAGTTTTTTTTTTAAAAAAAAAAAAAAAAGAAAAAAAAGAAAGAGAAAACACAAAGGTAGATGCATGGGGAAGAGGAAGTGATTTGGGAGGAGTTGGGGGAAGAAGTTGAACAATAAAAAACACATGGTATGAAATTCTCAAATGGTTAATTAAAAAAAAATGAGAAAGAATATACACACAAGCCTGTAAGTGCAATGAAGTGCAGCTAAAGAGTTTCTAGAAGAAGAGGTCAGAAAATTTAGAGCTAAGATGATAGGATGGACTATCCAGAGAATACCTCATCCAGGAATCCATCCCATCATCAGCCACCAAACCCAGATACTAATGCACATGCCAGCAAGATTCTGCTGAAGGGACCCTGATATAGGGGCCTCTTGTGAGACTATGCCAGTGTCTGGCAAACAAGAAGTGGATGCTCACAGTCAGCTATTGGATGGAACACAGGGCCCCCAATGGAGGAGCTAGAGAAAGTACCCAAGGAGCTGAAGGGAGCTGCAACCCTGTAGGTNNAACAACAATATGAACTAACCAGTACCCCCTGAGCTNGTGTCTCTAGCNGNATATGTAGCAGAAGATGGCCTANTCNGCCATCATTGGGAAGAGAGGCCCCTTGGTCTTGNAAACTTTATATGACCCAGCACAGGGGAAGGCCAGGGCCAAGTAGTGGGAGTGGTTGGGTAGGGGAGCAGGGGCGGGGTGGGGTATAGGGAACTTTCGGGATAGCATTTGAAATGTAAATAAAGAAAATAATAAATAAATAAATAAATAAAAAAGAAGAAGAAGAGGTCAGACTTTTAACACTAATGAAGTCCAGGAAAGGAAGAACAGTAGAAGGCTGTCCCAACAGCAACTGTGAGCAGTGTGGGGCGGGGACCTTGCCTAAGTTGTATTTGCAAATACCTCTCTCCTACTTAAAAGTGTCAGGAAAAGGAACAATGGTTGCTGGGCCAAGAGGCATGAAGTGTAAAGAGGAGAAGGGTGTCAGCATTGTCCTTCTTCGTGAACTCTGATCTCACTTGGCCCATCCCAAGGAGGAGAAGAAAACCACGAAGCCCATCAAGTACGTATTCTGCTAGATTCTCACTCACCCATGAGACGGTGGTGGGACGGAAGGTGGCTTTAGTATTGGTGTCAACCCCAGTAGCCCCTTTACAGCTTTGGGACCTGCAGCTCTGGAAGACGTGTGGCTCCAGGAACTTGTGCCCAAAGGGTGGCAGTCTGTGAGTGACACCAGGAGCAGGTGACAATACACAGTGACAGCCTAGTTTTTGAAAACCTTAGCAAAGTAGGAAAGAGTTGAATACTTTCTACAAATCGAGTTAAGTTTCTCTTCACTCTAGCAGTTGGTTGTCTGGGGTCTCAAATACATTTGACAAAGTTATTCAGGATAATGTAGGTATCCACTTCCTGTGGCTAGTATAACAAGTCATGAACTTCATGGCTTCAAACAGTAGAAAGTGATTCAGTAGGAATTCTGAAGACCAGAGATCCAGAAATCCACTGTGAGTCGGTGACTGTCCCCTGGGTATTTCAGGGAACAATAGCCCTTGACTCTGCCATTCTCTAGGAGCTGTCAGTTCTTAAATGGTGGTCACATCATACTAACTGTGCCATTGTCTTTCCATCGTCTTCTCTTTCGCCTCATTTAGATATATAAGGTATCTACTGTAGCCCAGGCTACCCTGAAGCTCACAATCCTCCTTGCCTGCTTTCTGTAAAGACACTTCTCAATGAGGCCTGGTACGCGTAAGCATCATGTAATCCCAACAGTCCAGAGGCTGACAGAGGAGGATTGCAAGTTCAAGGACAATCGGGGCTACGTAGCAAGACGTTCTCTTGAGAAAGACAGACAGCTAAGCCGACAGATAGCTGTTCTCACCGTCTGATCCTTGCCCTCTCTGAAGACATGAGTAAGACATGGGCCGCTCCATGCAGTTGATGTCTCAGCAACAAAGAGGAATCTGCTGAACTGAGTAGGACTCAAGTAAACAGTCAGATTGCAGCAATGGAAGTGAGTAAGCCTGCCTGATGATGTATTCATTTTTCCAGGACTGCGCTCCTTGCTTCACGTGTAGCATCTTGTCCGATTCCCGGTAAGAGCATTTGAGGTGGCTTTATTCATTCGGGCTCCTTGGTTGCGCTATACACAAACAAACCGAAGAGATTTATTGGAAGGCATCTGGGCTGACTCACCAATCAGAAGAGCTGTGCAGACAGGGCCAGGGAGAGGAGGAGGAGGCCAGCCTCTGAGGGGCACAGCCTCTGAGGGGCACAGCCTCTGAGGGGCACAGCCTCTGAGGAGCACAGCCTGTGAGGGGCACAGCCTGTGAGGGGCACAGCCTCTGATGCTTTTCTAGGTCTACGGCACAGGTTGAACTATGGAAACTAGCCTTCCACAGATGTGAGGCGTCTTTCGTTGTTTTAACCACTGGATTTGCTCCACATGAATACCTACCCTGTACCAGGGTGACAGGTGCAAATTACTTAAACAAATGAGGAAGAAAAATGCAGCAACAAAGATGAGGATTACTTCATAAATGATCATGATACTGTCCTCGTTTTATAGATAGGAGAATTGGACTTTGAGGAGTTTACAACTTAGCAAGCTCTTCCCTTTTCATCTGAGCCCGGTCTCGACCACCCTGGAGCCTGTATGCTTCACCAATGCTCTCTCTGTCTGCTTCGACCGTGGGAAAGGTTATGAAGCAGTTCTAGCATGGAGTTACCAAAGAGAGCAGCGATAGTGTGAAGAGCCGTGAGGCTGGTGCACTTATTGGTTCAGTGGGAACTGCCCATTCTGAGCAGAGGTGAGCGCTAAGCCCTGGGCATGTAAAGTTCAACAAGAACTAAAACCTTCATGCCCTCCATGACATCGCAAGAAGCAAATTGGAAACAAGCTCACACCAGTCTTTACTAAATCAAGGGAACCAACTGAGAGATGAGCTTTCCCAAATGTAGATCCTACAGCATCCGGACTTGAGTCTTTGTCTTGCTCTCTGCCTTCTGTGCACCTCTCTCTGTGTTAGCTCCATTTTGGGGACACACAACTTCTGCCCATGGCACAGCAGCCCCAGACTGTCCATGCTGACTAAAAGATGTCACTTCTTTTCCTCTCCTCTGTGGCAATTCTTTAGAAGGAACCTGACCAGTTCTTCTTGGACAGTCGCTGTGTCCAGTGAAAGTGTCCTCACACTCTGCCTGGCTCTCCTGGTTCCTGTGTTCCATAGGACCACATGATGGACAGGCACACTAGGATCATCTCCCCTAAATAAAAGTGCTGTTCCAGACAAAGATGGGGGAAGCCTGACGGGCAGGTAAACTTTTGGATGACACACCCCCACACTGGTTTCTGATTGCATGACTTAGAGAAGCAGTCCTCCTTCAAGTCTTTCCTCTTTTCTGCCAGCCAGAAGTGCACACTGAGGTTAAGTCTAGAGGAGAAAGTAAGAAGACACTGGAAAACATGGTCTAGAAGTCAATATATAAAAATGGCTGACGCTCCATCTCCTAACCTCCCTACCAGTGTGCAGCCTGCGCCCATCAAAGCTTATTTGCAGTTCAAAATAAAAATTTGAACCTTGGTGACTAAAAATCTTTCTGTCTGATTCTTTTTTTTTAATTAGATATTTTCTCTATTTACATTTCAAATGCTATCCCGAAAGTTCCCTATACCCCCCCCCGCCCTTGCTCCCCTACCCACCCACTCCCACTTCTTGGCCCTGGCATTCCCCTGTACTGGGGCATATAAAGTTTGCAAGACCAAGGGGCCTCTCTTCCCAATGATGGCCGATTAGGCCATCTTCTGCTACATATGCAGCTAGAGACACGAGCTCAGTGGGTACTGGTTAGTTCATATTGTTGTTCCACCTATAGGGTTTCTGCCTGATTCTTAAACACATTACATTATTTTTTTTTTTATCAATACTAGAGTTTATAGAATGAAAGCAATTTCGGAACACTGATGCAAATAGGTTTTGAAGTGGCAGAAATAAACTAGTCTTGTGGTCTATGAACTGGTGGTAAGATACTCACTAGCCCCAGCACATTTTTTTTTTTTCTGGAGCTTAAAAGAAGTCATAGAAGTGATATCTGTAGCAAGTAATTACTAGTCTTGCCTGCCCAATGTCTCACTTTTCCTCTAGCCCTGTCTGTGGAATTAGCATGAAGAGACAGAACTTAGGACGAGACAGCTACCTGAGTTCTCCCCGCCAGGACCAAATACTTGAGCGGCTTATGATGGAGATAGGAGAGCCATGAAGTCCTTAAGGAGTTCCCACAGGGGAACCTCTGAGGACTGGTGTCTGTTCTTGAAGGAAGAGACAGCAGAGGTTTGCTCTCTCGTGGGAGGACGTGGGAATGGTAGTCAGCTGCAGGAGGCAGAATGGT
>NC_034592.1:45147348-45161679 GCF_900095145.1 Mus pahari | reverse complement strand
GAGGCAGAGGGAGCTTCTCCGGCCACTCACCTGTAGGAACCCTGCTCTTAAACCTTTCAGGCTCCACAACTACAAGAGAAAACATTTCCGTTACTGGTGTTCCTCAGACCGTGCTAATAGGTAATGCTGGCTTCTGCAGAAAGAATGCATCCACTCACCACTCGCCATAGCCGTTAAAACAGTCTCTCTTCGATGCCGCCTTTCTATAGGAGGACAAAGAAAACTCCCTCCAAATCAGGACATCCCACACCTCAAATCACCCGAGGGGTTTACAGGTACAGATGCCAAAAACCAAACAGTAATCCTATGCCTAAACTCCCTCGCAGAGCTATTGATCTGGCTCCCCGTGTGTTCTTTTCAAAAGTTGTATACCAGGTTTAAAATCAGGTCCAAGGTAAAGTTGAGAGTCACTCCTTCAGAAGACCTGAGGTCCCTCTATTGCTCTGTTATTAAGAATTTATGTGACTTTCTATCTGTTGACATAAGAAGGGAGCATGCCTAGCTAATCTTGGTTGTCAATTTACTAGATTGAGAGACAACCACAGACTTGGTGAAGATTTGTGTGTCTTCGAGGAGGTTTCCAGAAACAATCAGCAAATGGGTGAGTGTTAAGTCTGAGGGGAAACACCTTGAGTGTGAGCAGCCCTGGGTAATAGTCTGGTGGCCAGGATGGGACAAAAAGTGGTAAAGGAAGCAAATCCGCACACAAGCGTGGCTTCAGCTCAGTTAGCTGTGGATTTTGCCGCCATCTCCAGAGAATGTCCAAGTCTAGATTCTTCCTGCACTCTCAGCAGTGACTCTCCAGAGAGCTCCCAGGCTGTCAGTTCATTTCAGCTTGTATAATTAGCCCCCGTGGTTCTGAGGCGTCTAGCATTCTGGACTGACTGGCTACTGGTTTCCACAGATCTATTGCCTACAGGTGACCAGTGAGGGGCTACTCAGCCTCTGGCTGTGAAAGACAACCTAATAAATCCTCTCTTATAATTATATGTGCTTTATTGTTTTCTGTGCCTCTGGAGAACCCTAAGACAGGGAGCGTATGTCATGAGCCCACTCTTGAAAGTATGAAAGAGAGGGTATATACATGCAGAGTCAAGTGCTCACGATTAGTTAAGCCATCTAATCACATCACTCTAACATCTCTTTTGATGTGTGACCTTTGGAGTTCTAGAACAATTGCAAACCGCATTTAGTTGTGTTGTGGACATCTGTTATATCTGCTGACCCACTGACCCACTGACCCACTGCTGTGGCTTAAAACACTAACCTTCAAGGAGATGGGTATTTAGAAATGGGGCCTTTGGGAGATAATTAGATTTAGAGGTTGTTGTCGGGATGGGAAAGGTCTTCACGGGGATTATGCCCTTATGTAAGTTAGAAGAGACACCAGAGCTCTCTTAGCCTTGAGGGTACAGCACTATGATAACTGTCTGCAAACCAGAAGAGGGCGGTCAGCAGAACTCAGCTGAGCTGGTATCTTTTGAACCTTGAAGTTGCACAACCATGAGGAAAATCTTTAAGTCACTCCACCTGTGGAATATTGTGGTAGCTCTCAAGCCAAAAAAAAATCAGCCAGCAAATTTCCCCCCTTGTTTTTAGAAGGAGCTTTTCTTTCGGGAGACTTCCCCTTCAGATTCTAGGGAGTCACAATAGGGCTGTCAGTCACATCTGCCTTCACTCCCTATCACCTAAACTAAGCCTTTCAAACCAGTCTTTCTAGAGAGAAGGACACTACGAGCCAGAAGGGGTTGTTACTTCATGACACGACCAAAGAAAAAGCTGTACATATTTAAGATCCTACAGCCTCCACCTTCTTTTTCTCAAGACCTGGCTTTTGTGTTTTATCTAATTCTGTGAGCTCGATAGTTTCCTTCCAATAAATTCCCCCTCTTTCTGCCCAGCTGAGTCAGAGCTTCTCTGCACTGCTTGCATAACTCGTTAGAAATCGGTACCTGGGAGTAGGCACCCCAAGCTGAGGGCAGAGCAGAGATAGGCACATGGACAACAGAAAGAAGTTTACCTTTCAGCCGAGAAGCCTGAAGTCTGCTTTTCTAGAGAGTCTGGGTTTTTTTGTTTTGTTTTGTTTTGTTTTGTTTTACTGTATTTTCCTTTTTTTGTTCAACAGTCCTGATTCATATAAACTAGTTATGCAAATGCAACGCTGTACACAGGTAAGCTGTTCTTTTCCCTAGGAGTCATTATTGGATTGATGGCCTGAGGTTCCTGTTGGGTTTGTGCCTTGGAGAATTTTTTTTTAACCCATTAGAGTAGCCTCAGTGAACATCAATACCTGGCTGCAAACCAAAGCTTTTGTTTGTACAGCCTTCATGCCAGTAAATGAGAATTGGAAATTTAGGGTAGAGAAAAGGACCCAACACCACCCCTCCTCTTTGCAAGACCATTGTGCCAGAGTCTATAGAACTTAAAAAGAGAGAGTGCGGAAGGCAAGCATAATAATAGTAATGATTACCATTTATTAAGCCCTTACTATGTGCCAGACATTGGGCTATTATGTCATTGAATCCTAGAAAAGCAATAGTATTATGTTTGGTTTTGCTTTATTTTGTTTCTAAGGTTGAACTGCAGGCACAGAACTGAATCGATTCAATCAGTCATTCTTTTCTGTTACTGGCATGATATAATCATCTGTCTAGACGTGACCCCCCCTTTTCTTTTTAATCTTTATCCATTATTCCCAGCATAGCTGCTGTGTCCTTCTGGTCTATTTTCCATAGATGTACAGATCCATAAAAATATGTAGTACAGGGTCTGCTTTGAAAGCGTGAGTAAATGGATCATACTGCATTTCTCACGATACAATGTGCTTCTTTTCTATCATCAGACATATCTTCTGAGGCCCATCCATAATGGTCTATGGACATTCAGTGTCTTCAGTTTAAGCTGCTCTCCTGCACTCTGAATGCCAGTTATTATACTCACTTGCATATTGTCTTCTGGTGGACATCTATACTTCTTCTAGTTTTCTCTTATTGAAAAATTATTTCCTGTGAATGATTAGATGCAGACTCTCCGTGCACTGTCCAAGGGTCTCTCCAAAATTTACCTGGGATTCTTGAATCTTAGACAATACATATTTTCAATTTATTTATTTATTTATTTATTTATTTATTTTTGGTTTTTCGAGACAGGGTTTCTCTGTGTAGCCCTGGCTGTCCTAGAACTTACTCTGTAGACCAGGCTGGCCTCGAACTCAGAAATCCACCTGCCTCTGCCTCCCAAGTGCTGGGATTAAAGGCATGCGCCACCACGCCCGGCGACATATTTTCAATTTTAATAAATTCTGCCAAATTGCTCTTCAGTGCAGTTTTCCCAATGCATGCTTCCACCCACAGTCAACAAGAGTTTTAAAAATGGACACTATTACCTGCTTTTAGCAAATAAACTGACTCGGGAAATACACACAGGCTTGAAGTTAAACACCACTGCTACAAGTAAGCAACTTCAGAGCTACAGTATACAGTTACAAATACATTAGCAGCAGGGGAACCAGCTACCAGGAGCTTCTGACTTATAAGTCTTGTCCATTTCACTAGCCCATAGGAGGAGGAGGAGGAGGAGGAGGAGGTGAGGGGCAGGGAGGGAGAGGGGGAGGGGAGGAGGAGGGAAAGGGGAGGGAGGAGGAGGCTTCCCAGAGCAGGCCAGCAGCTCAACTGCTGGGCATGTAATGCTTTCCACTCAGTCGCCCAAGGCAGAGACCTGCAAAGGATATTAATGCTTTCATCCTCTTCCCATAGAATATAGCCCTTGACTGTGTCTGCTTTTCTACAGCTCCATTACAACCCTAATCAAAACCTGTTAGTGGAGTGTTTGCCTGCGGCCTCCCCTATGGACACCTGGAACTGTGCTCAAACGCACTATCTGAGGTTCTATCTAAGGCACAGATAGACAGATACACAGAATCACAGATACACAGAATCTGCATTAATGTCCCCAGCAATTCATAGAATGTGAGAACTTCTGGCTTTGACTTTTGACAGAGCTTAATCAACTGGTTTCCCTGGATCTGTCCCTTGCACTTCAGAGGACAACTTGCCCGGGTCTGTTGAATGCAGGGATTAATTAACTTCAAGTCATCAGGCCTGTGTGTGAGCATCATCTCAAAGGACCAGCCCATAAACCCTTTTCCTCTAAATAACTGTGTGTGTGTGTGTGTGTGTGTGTGTGTGTGTGTGTGTGTGTGTGTGAGAGAGAGAGAGAGAGAGAGACAGACAGACAGACAGACAGACAGACAGACAGACAGACAGACAGACAGACACAGAGAAAGAGAAAGACAGAGAGACAGAGAGAGCTGGAGAGGGAAGGAGGAAGACAAAGAGACAGAGACAGAGAGATGTAGAGAGAAGGGGAGGGAGAGAGGGAGAGAGGGAGAGAGAGAGAGCAACTTATGCCAGTTGACTCTCTCCTTCTACCATCAGGGATTTGGGGATTTAATTCCAGTCCTCAGGATTGGAGGTAGAACATTTACCCCTTGGGTCATCCTCTATCTCTCTGGCCCTGAAATCCTTTAGGTTACAAACCTCTGAAATGACTTTTCACACTAAAGGCCCCAGAAGCAAAGGCTTACAGAAAGCAGCTCATTTCCTTCTCCAGCTGCGGGGCTCATACCCATTCTGTCCTCCCTAGCCTTGGTAGGCACCTTCTAATGCCTGGTCCAGGCTAGGTTTTCCCCAGGGCCTTTTTGCTTGTTTCTTTCTTCTTCCTGTGAAGAATTAGGGAATGAGATCAGACACTCTCTGTAAGCTTTTGCAAATAGAGAACACTGTGCACCTCCCAATGTTTCTTACAGCTGTCTTTCAATAATAACATATATCTCCTTATTCAATAACAGTCTTACCTATTGATCCAAAGGGTTCAGATGCTACATCTGGGCTGGATTGTTACCTTGTCCCTGTCCCGCACCTAACACTGTGACAGATACACAGTAACATTCAGTCAGTATCTGCTGATTTAATGACTATGAATGTTGTCCTGGCTCAGAGTTCAAGTTCAACTGCAACCAAGAATCTAAAAACATTGCAGAGCTGTATACCAAGTATAATGTGGCCACCAGCAAATGCATCCTGACAGAAATGCCCAGTTCTGACAGCTGTAACCTTGGTACATGCCCACCCTCCCTGAGTGTCACTAAACTTTCTGTCCTCAAGCCAGTGCCCTTCTGAACAATATACTCCCAAACTGTCCTCTGGAAGGACTCTTTACTTTTCTCCTGGGAGGTCTTTGTTAGCCCTTAGTGAATAAGAATATGAAGTGTTTTTTTTTCTTTAGAGCTCTTTGTTTTCTGGGCAAGAAAAGTCTGGAGGCATGGAGTGAGGCTACTTGATACAATTGCCTTCCCTTTCAAATGCTAAAAAGGGCTTTGCTCCCGGGTCAGCTTAATCAGAGAGTTGTGGCAGTTTGGAAACCATCCATTCTCCTTCCTTTTTGCAACCCATCTCCTACAGGCTAAGGGGTCACTTTGCAACGGATAGAAAGTCAGAGCCAGTAAGTCAACACTGCCTGCCAAGCATCTCCCCCAGATTAGCCAAATTTAGGGGGGTGGCCCCCAAGTGACACAGAGTAGGATATAGCAAATGTCATAGTCCTAAACCTGGACATGGACTCTAAGATTTTGGCATTGGCTACATGGGGGAGGCTGGTGAATCCTAGAGGCTGAGTTGCTGGAGATGACATTCTTCTATCTTTGAGTCCCTGCAGGACCTGGGTTAGGAGAGGGGTGGATGGCTCTCCACGTTAAAGAACAGCTAAAGCTATAAATAATGTCTAGCTCTAGTGAAATTGAGGGTGTTCCTTAGCTGTGTGACTTCCATATCTATGTACTCTTAACCAAAAGCACTGGAAAAGCAGGGGCTTCACCTGTGACTTAAAACTTAAAGCTTTAATTGGACAATTTATAAAATGGGATATTTAACACACACACACACACACACACACACACACACACACAGAGAGAGAGAGAGAGAGAGAGAGAGAGAGAGAGAGAGAGAGAGAGAGAGATCAGTGGAAACGATGTGCACATCTGTCGTGGGAGTTAACAGAGCGGCTCTGGGCTAGCTCCCTTTAGTGGCTACTGAAAAGGTCAGCGCAGGAACTTTGTGAAGGTCACGAAACACTTACCCCTCCGGAAGGGAGAGGCTGATTAACATTTCTCAGACCATAGGTGGGAACCAACTTGCAGGTGGGGACACATTCTGGAGGACGGACTGTTGCCCCCCCTTCAAACAAGGGAAGTCCTTGTCATCTCATTCTCTAAAGACCAATCAGTTTAAAGGGTGCACTGTTCCGCCATTCATATTGTGCCTAGTTG
Source organism: Mus pahari (assembly GCF_900095145.1). NCBI lineage: Eukaryota > Metazoa > Chordata > Mammalia > Rodentia > Muridae > Mus > Mus pahari. Next base: position 45,155,354 of record NC_034592.1, on the reverse strand, counting down.
CTGATGCTCTATTCTGCCCCTGGAAACCATATAAAAACTCGCCTAACTGGCACAGGGTGGGGGTAGGGGTGGGAGTGGGGAGTCGCTGCCTCTCCTTCGGTCTGGCATGACCCCAGTGCGCTGGAACAACAAGTTCCTCTTGCTTTTTGCATCGATCCCATCTCCACGTGTTTCACTCAGGGGGTCCCCAGTAAGCTAAGGCTCCCTGGAGTCTTACACTAGCTTTGCTGTTCTGCACTTCTTGCAGATGCTTCTGCAATCCTTCTGGAATGTTTATTACTACTTGGAAACTTAAAGGAGAGTTCCGCATGCGTACTGGAGCATGCAAGTGTAATGCCAGCTACTCCATCTGGAGGGTGAAGATCTGTTACACTACAAGTTCAAGGTCAGCCTGGGGGAAAAAAGCAAAACCATTGAAAAAGAAAAAAGGAAGGAAGGAAGGAAGGAAGGAAGGAAGGAAGGAAGGAACTGTAAGTGGCTGCTTACATCAGTATTTTAAGACATGCTTAATACATCAAAGGTTTTATTTTTTTTTTAATTTATTTTCTTGGGAGTTTTCCCCTTGATTTACACCCTTCCATTTCCCCCCTTTTATTAAACATAGATTTATTTCCCCCATACAATATAATCATTACAGTTTCCCCTTCCTCTGATTCTCCCAGTTGCCCCTCACCTCTTCTCCCATTTGGATCTACTCTCTTTCTGTCTCTTATTAGGAAAAAACAGGTTTCTAGGAGATAAAAACAAAATATAAGAAAATAAAATATAAGAAAATAAAACAAAATGTGTGCCTTCCCATCACATCAAAGCAAGCCAACGGGAGACTCAAAGAGCCCCAAGAGAAGGCTGAAGAATCAGAGACTGACTTGTTTATACATCCAGGAGTCCCATAAAAGCACTAAACTGAAACCGTAATCCACATGCATAGGACTTGTCACAGACCTGTTCTCCTGGTGTCTTCTGTCTCCCTAACTATCTTCTGCCTCCTGTTCCAAGATCTCTCACTACAGAATGCCTTGCTGAGGTCTATTTGTTCTTATCTGCTGCAGCAAGAAGCCTCGCTGACAATGGCTGAACAAGGCCCTGATTTATGAGTATAACAGAGCATTAGATGTCATATAACTGTTACTTTTTTTTAGATCAGTAGTATTTGAATTTACCCTATGTCTCCAGGCTAGCTAAACTCCGGTTCTTGGTCACTCAAGTAGTGCCAGGTATGGATGTCATTTTATGAAGTGGGCCTTAAATCAAATCAGACATCAGTTGTTCACTCCCACAAGCTTTGTGCCACCATTGCCCTGGCATATATTATAGACAGAACAGATTGTAGGTCAATCTGTGGGTTTTATGGTTGGGCTGGTGTTTATGTTTCTCTTTTGGTGGCCCGCACAGAGTACTTTCTTGTGCCATGGACACTAGAACATGGATGTGAAAATACTATGTCGGCATGAGCTTGAGCTCTTTACATCCAAAGGGTTGTGTGGTGGTTGTCTTCAGCAATGGGGTCTCGCTGTCAGTTTGTGGAGAGCCACTTAGTATCTTAGCAATAACCTGCGTTGCTTGGGAGAGAGTTAATCTCACAGACTTGAGGAGAAAGACCACCAATCCAACTTACGGTCAAAGTAACTAAAGCAAGCTTTAATAGTCATGTCTCTCCCTAAGGTGGGGTTCAAGAGATCAGCATTGGACATAGATAAGGGTGTCTGTGGTGGCTCAGGAGTAGGAGGTTTCCAAATGGGGGACTTGGCAAGCAAATGGGCAGGGTTCCAGAAGCAGAACTTGAGCACAACACGTTAGTCATAACGATCCCCTGAAACAAAAAACATGATTGCAAGGTCGACACAAGGTAGACATAAAAACATTTTGAGACAAAGGCTTGGCTGTCGTTTTCTGGAACAGGCAGTACAGAACCATTTGTTGTTAAGGTTACAGGAGGGGCATAGCCCAATACTTGAAACAGATTTATTTATAAACAGGAATGAAATCTAGTTTGTTTTTATATAGGAGAGCTTTACAGCCCAACATGGAGGCAGGCTGGTTTATCAATGTCCATGGGATTCCCTTTGACCCACTACTGGATGAAACCCAGTCCCAGCACTAGAAGCTTCATTTGGTGATAAGACATGCCAGTAGGAGTTCTGTCTCCCTTGTTATGTGGAGACTTCATTATGATCACCGTTGTACATTATAGGAAGTTTTCACTGCTTTCTGTAATAGAGGTAGGTTTCCATTCCACCCCTCAAATGCTTTCTGATTCTAACTGCCTCTTTCCTCATCCCCTCTGGCAATTCCATCCCCCCCACCACTTCCCATCTGATCCTCTGATGATTTCTGCCCCCACCTCCAGTCCACTCATAAAATCTATTCTATTTCCATCTCCCAGTGAGATTCATGCCCCCACCTACCCTATCCCTTCCTTTATGCTTAACCTCTGTAGGTCTACAGAGTGTAGTTTGGTTATCATTTATTTAATGTCTAATATTCATATTCAGATATAAGCAAATACATACCATATTTACATTTCTCAGTCTGGGTTACCTCTCTCATAATGATTCTATCTAGTTCCATTCATTTGCTTGCAAATTTCATGCTGTCTCTTTTTTTGGGGGGGGGGGGGCGGGTTCGAGACAGGGTTTCTCTGTGTAGCCCTGGCTGTCCTGGAACTCATCTGTAGACCAGGCTGGCCTCGAACTCAGAAATCCACCTGCCTCTGCCTCACAAGTGCTGGGATTAAAGGTGTGTGCCACCACTGCCCGGCCATGCTGTAATTTTTTAAAGAGTCGTTTAACACTTCCTTGTGTAAATGTACCACATTTTTATCCATTCTCTCGCCGAGGGCCATCTAGGTTGTTTCCAATTTCTGACTATTATGAATAGTATCAGCAATGAATATTGTTGAGCAAGCGTCCCTGTGGTAGGATGAAACATCTTTTGTGTATGTATATGCCCAAGTGTGGTATAGCTAGCTGGATCTTGAGGTAGATTAAGTCTCATCTTTCTGAGTAACCCATACTGATTTCCATAGTGGCAGTACTAGCTTTCATTCCTACCAGCCATGGAGAAGTGTTCACTTGTCCCACATCCTTGCCAGCATGAGCTGTCACTTGTGTCATTGATCTTAGCTGTTCTGACAGGTGTAAGACAGTATCTCAAAGCTGTTTTGATTTGCATTTCCCTGATGGCTTAGGATGCTGAACACTTCTTTAAGGGTTTCTTGGCCATTTCAGTTTTCTCTATTGAGAACTCTCTGTTTAGATCTGTACCCCACTTTTTAATTGGGTTATTTGTTTTGTTTTGTTTTGTTTTGATACCAGGTTTCTTGAATTCTTTTGAAATCTTGGATATTAGCCCTCTATGGGATGTGGAGTTGGTAAAAAAAAATCTTTTCCCCTTTTGTAGACTGCTGCTTTGTCTGAATGAGAGTGTCCTCTGTAATACAGAAGCTTTCCAGTTTCATGAGGCCCTGTTTATTCATTGTTGATCTTAGTACCTGCACCATTGGTGTTCTGTTCAGGAAGTTGTCTCTTGTGCTAGTGCCTTTAAGGCTACTCCCCACTTTCTCTTCTGTCAGGTCCAGTGTATGTGGTTTTATGTTGAGGTCTTTGATCCATTTGGACATGAATTTGGTATGGGTGGTAGATATGGATCTATTTGCATCCTTCTACATTCAGACATCCAGTTGATTTACTTTTTAAACCTGTCTAAGACTGCTTTTTATTCTCCTCATTGGGTCCATTTAATTTGGTTTGATGTTGGATCTTCTACTAGTGTGCAAAAGGAAGTGCAGGGGTCAGTTTGTGAGGTGTGGGGTATGCCCTGAGCTAACAGTAGGTCAGATTCCCACCAGGAAACCCAAGGATGAGAGGGAAAGGAAGGGCGAACAGGGTGTGAGGGTGTGTAGCTCTCGGCTGGGGAGTGCTGGGCTTAGTTGGGGGACATCTGACCATGGAATGCTAAGCTCTCCTTCCAGGTCTGAGGGCAGCAGTGTCTAACCCACAGCCACATTCACTTGAGCTTCTTAAATCTCAACTTGGCTCATCTATAAAACTGGGATATTTATAGGACTTTCCTGAGTTTCACTGTGAGCATTCAGTGAGAAACGCCTCTCAAAGCGCTAAGAGCAGGGTAAGCCCTCATTCAATGTTAGTTATTACTAAGAGCTCCCTATGTGAAATGCACAGTGAGTTTTAGGTATAGCATCTCATGTTCATGGGGCTTTAAAGGACCCAAGATGGAGAAATGAGGGCAGAAAAGAAGCTAGTTTTATTGAGTCTCCATATACGGCTTTTACTAAACCGGTGACCCAAAGACTTGTAAGATAAGTGCCCATGTCTAGGGAATCAACCATGAGGGGAAAAAAAGCACCTCAGACACTAAATGTAATAGTAATCTGTTCAATATAATAGAGCTTACATATGTCCCCTCCTGGTTTTTACTAGTGTATCATCCAGTAGTAGATGTTCCCACGTTAGCTTTGCTTGTTTATAGTGATAAGGACTAAACACAGATGTATGCCTGCTAGGCACATGAGCTACCACTGGGCTCCCCCCCCTCCCCAGTTCACTAGCACTGCAGTGTTAGCTGGACTACATAGAGCTATTAGCTGTGAAGTTTGTTGTTGTTGTTGTTGTTGTTTTATTATATGTAAGTACATTGTAGCTGTCTTCAGTCACACCAGAAGAGGGCATCAGATCGCATTATAGATGGTTGTGAACCACCATGTGGTTGCTGGGATTTGAACTCAGGACCTTCGGAAGAGCATTCGGTGCTCTTAACCACTGAGCCATCTCTCCAGCCCCAGCTGTGAGGTTTTTGTTAGAATTTCCATGGTCATCACTTATGACGTGATCTAGATATTTAACACATCAAGCTGAGAAGGCCACCCTACTCCCAACTAAAGAAAACCAGCTGGTAACTGCATCATGGCATTGGATTGTATCTAATCCAAGTTTTGAGCAGACATACTTTGTAGAACACCTTAACAGAGAGGCTGGGGGGGGGGCTCCTTATCTGAAATACAGGGAAAGTAGAGAAGGCAACACCCCATCATTTGGTGTGAAGGTCCCCAGTGCAGATACAGTTTCAGCACAAGCAGCTATGAGTCACCTTGGTGATTCCTCTATGATAAAGTGATGTTGGTCTACATAGTTATCAACACTGCCCATAGTAATGTTGCTAATTGTTGATGCTTGGGTTTTAAAGATTTGTTTTGTTTTTAATTATGTGTTTATAGGGGAGGTGGGGCATGTATATAGGAGTCCAGGTGCTTGTGGAGGCCAGAGACATCAGATTCCCCTGGAGCTGAGGTGACAGGTAATTGTGAGTCATACACTGGGTGCTGGGGACTGAACTCATCTGCAAGAGAATGCGCTCTTAACTAATGAGCCATGTCTCCGGCCCCTTGTTATGTTGGTGGGAAATAGAAGATAGGATAGTGATCGTATAAGCTGGGCAAATCACAGAAAGGATATGTGTGTGCATGCATATGTGTCTGTGTATGTGTGCATGTGTGTGTGTGTGTGTGTGTGTGTGTGTGTGTGTGTGTGTGTTTTGAAAGTCTAGAAGTTGATTGAGATTTGTTTACAAATGGTATGTCCTAGTAGGGATTTTTGTATTCACTCCACATTCGTGAGTTTTGAAAATTATTTTTAATTAAGTGTATTTCATTTGTGTGGGAGAGGCACACAAGCACGTCACGGAGTGCGTGTGGATCTGAGGACAACCTCTTGACCTTGGATCTCTCCTATTCTATGGATGCTAAAGACTGAGTTCACGTTATCAGACTCGGCATCGAGCCTTGATCCACTGAAACATCTTTCTGGTCCTTTGAGATACTTTCCTAACAGACATATATGTTAGATGATTTTATTTTGGCAAGTTTCTGTTAAAAGTAACAAGGAATCCCTGGACTAGAGAGGTTTTTGTTTTTGTTTTCAAAAAAACTGTAGCTTTGCCAAGTTGCATTCATTTTAAACACGTCCTATTCTCCCTCCAGAACGCATCCCTAATACACTGCAAGGTCACTGGGAAACCCAGATGACCACTACTTCCAAAGTCTGGGAGTTGAGCCAAACCATGGTGGGCTCATGCCTATAATGTCAGCACTTGTGTGAGCTGAGTCAGGAGGATTGCTGGATGAAGTCAGCATCAGCTGCGGAGTGAGACCCTCCTCATAAACAACAACACAACAACAACAATAACAATTTCTGTGATCTGGCCTGGAGGTATTACTCAGTGACAGGCCATATGCTATTATGCTATCTCCAGCACTTTTTTTTTTTTTTTTCTAATTTAAACCTTTTAAAAAAACAAAACAAAACAAAAAAACAATTTTCAGTTTTTGCTGGTTTAGTTTTGATAGATCTTTACCCCCGTAAATGGGAGAATTTCAGAAACTGGAGAGATGACTCAATGGTTAAGAGCACTGACTGCTTTTCCAGATGTTCTGAGTTCAATTCCCAGCAACTACATGGTGGCTCACAGCCATCTGTAATGTGATCTAACGCCCTCTTCTGACATGTCTGAAGACAGCTACTCATATACATAAGTTAAGTAAGTAATTCTTAATAAAAAGGGGGAAGAAATGCCTGATGTAATGGAAAAATAACCAGTTTCACACCATTCATTAGCAAGATGTGCAATCAAAAGGAACCCAATGTGCAGAGAGAACCAATAGGTTCCTCAAATCAAAATAAAAACTCAGTAATTAGCTGTTCCTCACGAAAGGTTAAGGGTCAAGAATGAGTTATCTTTAGGGAGTTATCATCTCACCAGGGTCTTCCCTGCTCCTTTGGTACCCAGCCTGTTCGCTCATCTCTAAGACGGATGATATGTACAGCTTTATCTTTAGACCACATCTTCTCCAGCAGGTTCTTCCTTGGAACACTCTATTCTTCTAGTTCTCTCACTTCCGCTATCACCCCTACACAGAGTTTCTTCCTGCTTCCCCTTGACCCGCCCCTGCTCATTAACATAGAGCTTTGCAATGATGGTTAGTTCAATCTTGATCACTGTGAGTATTTCAACTCCCCATGCCCAAAGCCAAAGGCTCTTCTCTTTGTTTTGTTTCTGTAAGATATAATTCTTCAGAGGCTCGAGAGACGGCTCAGTGGTTAAAAGCACCGGCTACTCTTCCAGTGGTCCTGAGTTGAATTCCCAGCAACCACACGGTGGCTCATGACCATCTAAAATGTGATCTGATGCCTTTTTTTTCTGGCATGCAGGTGTACACACAGAGTATTCCTATACATAAAATAAAGAAATAAAATTGCATATATATAAAATATACAATATTTTTTTCTTCCCAGTCAACCACAACCAGACAATCTATCTTTTTTTATTTTAAGATTGATTTATTTTATTTATATGAGTACACTGTAGCTGACTTCAGACACACCAGAAGAGGGCGTCACATCTCATTACGGGTGGTTGTGAGCCACCATGTGGTTGCTGGGGATTGAACTCCGGACCTCTGGAAGAGCAGTCAGTGCTCTAACCTGCTGAGCCATCTCTCCAGCCCCCAATCTCTCATTTTTTAAACATCTCCCTTCTCTGAGCCCAACAGTCATGTTCTTAGATTTCTGTTGCCTGTTCTCCTTAGTTTCTCTTATTTTAGACAGGGTCTCACGGATCACAGCTGAGATTCGAGTTCAAGGATAACCTTGTAACCATGAACTTCTGGTCTTCCTGCCCCCACCTCCTGAGTGCTGGGATTTTAGGCTTTTGCTATAGTGCCTGATTTATACAGTCCTGGAGATGGAAACCGTACTTCCTGCATTCTTAAAAGCACAGTACCAACGGAGCTACATCTCCAGCTGCATCCCTTGTTTTTCTTTTCTTTCTTTCTTTCTTTCTTTCTTTCTTTCTTTCTTTCTTTCTTTCTTTTTTGTTTGTTTTATTTATTTGTTTATTTGGTTTTTTTGTTTGTTTGTTCGTTTTGTTTTTTTCTAGACAGGGTTTCTCTGTATAGCTCTGACTGTCCTGGAACTCACTTTTTTTTTTTTTTT
>NC_034592.1:45111238-45146693 GCF_900095145.1 Mus pahari | reverse complement strand
TTCCTTCCTTCCTTCTTTCTTTCTTTCTTTCTTTCTTTCTTTCTTTCTTTCTTTTTTTTTTAAGGTTCATTTACTTTATGTGTGTGAGAGCCTGCATGGATGGATGTGTGCCACAAATGTGCTTTGTGCCGGTAGAGGTACTGGAAGTGGAGTTTCAAACTTCCCAAGAGTTCTGGGAAACAAAACCTGGGTCTGCGTTCTTACGTTCTGAGCCAACTCTTCTTCAAGCTACATTCTTCTTTTCTAGGCTGCTCCTCCCTTCCTGGTTCAAGATATTGAAAAAAAGCTAAACTAAGGAAGAGGGATAAAAGAAAATCAAAGAAACATTTCTATGTAATAATATATAAAACAATTTAAAGTTATATCGCTCAGGATGATACTACTGCCCCCCAAATCCACAGTAGCAGGCATGGGAAATCTCCAATCCAGGGAAGTCCAGGAAACTCCCACAACAAAACAGGCCCTGGGTTGCCTTCAGAACTTGAAGGTTAAGACCCTGTTACTGAAGATAACGTATACTTCAGTCGCAGGACTCGGAGGACTGGAGCTGACACTGACCTGGGAGTCTCGTCTCTGAGAATTAGCTCTGACTGTATCTAAAGGGGCTACGCAAGCTATCAAAAGACAAAGGCAATCAGTATTTCTTCTACCCAACAGGAAGTCCTATGGGCCACATCCATAACCAGCCAGACAAGGTATTCTCAGGGATGCAATGGTGACACTTCTATCTTGGTGGTACCCAAAAGTCACCTAATTGGGCTTAAGGCCTGCACAGCAGGAGGGAAATCATCCCTGGTTCTGTAACACTAGCCAGCCATGCACTGGTGGTGAGGTCATGGACACTAGAAGGGAACCTACTGCTACCATTTTCCCAAACCAGTATAATTCTTAACTGGATTCTAAATAGTGATCCTAATCTCCACAGACAAGTGCACTTCTTACCTTCCATCAAAGGAAGCTCCTTTTTGCAGTAGACAGAGACAGAAATCTACAATTGATCAAAATGAGATTGACCATGCGTCAGCCTCATTTGATACATATACAACACAACCCCTATAGTGGAGGCTAAGGGAATACTGCAGAAGAGGAGCAGAGAGGTCATAAGAGCCAGAGGTACATGGTATTGACCGTGAGATACATAGGACAGGGAGCAGTGCCCATGAGATCTTAATAGTGTAATCACCTGAGCAAGAACGGCATGATGACAGCACCGTTGACATCACAATATGAATGAGGTATATTTCACAAGGGCCTGTGCCTAGATGAAGAGTTAGAGGCAATGATGGCTGTTGAGAGAGGGAGAATCCAGAGCCAAATCCCCTGATAGGTTATCTAATACCAAGTGCTCCACCCTAAGCCAATAGAAGTTGGCAGATTGCATATATATATATATATATATATATATATATATATATATATGTGTGTACATATATGATATATGTGTGTATATATACGCATATAATGATGATGATGATAAGAAGAATAAAAGTCAAGGAGCAGATGGTGGGGAAGAAATTATGTAAATATAATATGTAAGTATTGTATGGAATTATCAAAATAACAATTTTTAAACAAAGCCATAAGAGTATCTGGAGAGTAAAAGATAATTTTCCAGAAATTTCTTGAACTAAAAGAGGAGAGGTACTGGGTATTCTGCCAGGGCCTCGGATGGGAGGGACTTCATAGAACTACTTGCAAATGGGATCTAAACACAGACCCACAGACTCCATAGATGAAATGGAAAAGAACAGGAGACCCTGGGAAGGGAAGAAAAACAATTAAAGCGAGTTGCATGGAGTTAGCAGAAATGATATAATTGTAGGGACCCGGCCTTTCTTGTTTGTTTGTTTGTTTGTTTGTTTGTTTGTTTGTTCTTCTAGAGAGGGTTTCTGTGTGTAACTCTTGTTGTCCTGGAACTTACTTTGTAGACTAGGTTGGCCTAAATCTCAGATATGACTGCCTCTGCTTCCTGCATGCTACCATTAAAGGAGTGTGCCACCACTACCAGGCTCAGGGACCCAGCCTTTATACATGTACAAGGGATTGTCTCTGAGCTCAGGGCACAAGACTTGACTTGGTCCTTTTGTTCTCCAAGTACCCAGTACAAAGGCTAGCACATAAACAGGGCTCAACAATTGATTTGTAAGTAAATTATTGGCAATCTACTTTTTGGGTTTTTTGTTTGTTTGTTTCTTTTTAAAACAGAGTCTCACACTCTAGCTCAGACTGACTTGAACTCACTTTGTCACTATGTGGTCGGTCCAGGCTGACCTTAAACTCATGGCAGTCTTCCTGCCTCAACTTCCCAAATTGTGGGATTATGTACTCCCTTTCTCAGCTGAAGGAAGAGCAGCCCCCCTCCCATTTCCTAACACCTCACTGCCACAAAAACTCCTGCTTTCTCTGTGCCTTTATAATGGGGAAAAATGAGTGTATCCCACATAGTCCTATCTGTTAGAATGTTTTCAGAATTCCACTTGACTTTCTGTCTCCTTTCCAATTATGAGCTATTCCCACCATGGGCTCTCAAGCCAGAATCATTCACTGGTGGCCATGGTCCTTGCCACACCAGGGAGATCATCTTATTGGCCCTCGCCAGAAGCTATTACTCTGTGCTAGTTGCTAATGAAGTTCATTCTCTCTGCCTCCACCTCTTCTCCATCTTGCCAGACCATTTGGAATTCTAATCCTGTCCTGGATGCTCGCCTTCCGAGCTGACGATGGATGTCATCTGCTAGCAGTGTGCTATCATCTGTCAGCTCTAACAGCTTATTTTCTGTTCTACCCGTGTAAATCATTGATGAAATATCAAAGAATCTGCCCTAGAACGGCAACCAGAGGACAGTCTCTAACAATCCCCACTTTGACATGGGTATCATTGGTAACTCGTAAAACCACCTGCTCCACATCCCCCTTTCCCCAGCGTGCTGCTAGAGTGTTGTGAGAATTACAGTCATAAGTCTTTCTGGGGCCAAATGGCAATGGAAAAGCTTAAGAGGAAACTAATTTTCCAGTTGCCCATTTTTCTGCCAGGCATTTCTGAATATGTTAAGTAACGGACCCTCCCACACCTATCCAAGGCGGCATGGTACAGACTGAGGTTGACCAGAAGTCCTGAGGTTGGTCCCACTTACAGTGTAACTTCCAGTCCATCACTTTCTAACTATGAACTTGGCAAGAGACTGAGTGTCTGGGCTTTAGTTTTAGAACAAGATTCACTTCAGAGGACTGTTTGGAAGATGCCACTCACTGCATGGTAAGTCCTTACCCTAGGCCTGATACACACTGAAGCTTCGCCAGAACTGCCTTAGTACATATTAAAGTAAAGAAAACTGGGGCTAGGGAGAGGGTTAAGAGTTAAGACCAGAGTTCTGTTCCTAGCACCCACATCTTGTTCCAGAGGATTCCATGCTCTCTTCACACCCCCAAGGACACACACACACACACACACACACACACACACACACACACACAGACAGTGTATTTTTAAACTATTTATTTATTTATTTATTTATTTATTTATTTATTTATTTATTTATTTATTACTTTTATGGGTTTGGGTGTTTTGCCTGTACGTATGTCTGTACACCATGTATATACAATGCCCACAGAGGTCAGAAGAGGGTGCTGGATGCCCTGGGTCAAGAGTTACAGACAACTGTGAGCCTCTGTGTGTGTCCTCTGACAGAGTAGCCAAGTATTCTTATCTGCTGAGTCATTTCTTCAGTTTCCTAATAAATAAAAAAGTGGAAGAAGGTAGGGCTGATATGGCAGAATCTAAACTACGGACCCATGATATTTGACTCAGACTTTTAATCTCTTTCCTATATATGAAGCAGATTTTGTGTGCACTCTTGTTCATGCAGGACACCCACAATGTGCATGAACGTAAGTCTCAAGGATATCAAACATGTACTTGAAGCTCAGCGACTCCAGCACAGATGTCAGATGAAAATGACCTCAGGATCAGAAACTCACATTATTGAAGGTAAACATGATTGAAAGCAACCTTCCCTTGTTGAGGCATATTTATCATTTACAAGCGAAAATGAAGTCAACCCATGTTTCAAATAAAAATCATAAGCTATCAGGTTTTAATGGCCTCTGGGACTGATCATGAAGGACTTTTTTAAATTTGGTTTTGGTTTCATGGAATTCTTCGGGTTTGTTTGTTTGGGGAGGGTTTTGTTTGTTCCCAGAAATTTGAGATAGATGGGCCTGGGAGATCTCGCTACGGAGCGTAGGTTCAACTCAAAGGCACAGGGATTTGCCTGTCTCTGTCTACTGAGAACAGAGATTAAAGGTGTGAGCCATCATGGCTGGCTGTTCCTGCTTTTCTCAACTTCATTTCTCTTGATGAAGTAAGTCTTTAGAGCCTAAAGAAGAAGCTATAGACAACGATGCAAAATGTGAAGGAAAACTGACCTGTCACTAAATGCCAGGATGGTCTCTGTGAATGAGCACTGTTCCTTAAGCAGTATCTTTCCATGTCACCTGTCTCCATATGTGCTTTCTCCACAGCCTGATTTTCATGGTACCAGTAGATCATCAGCTTCTCCCACATCATTGCTTAATAAGTTTTTATTCTATGTAAGACCTGTAAGCAAAGCCCATGAATACATACCATAAATAACAAATCCCCATGGTTGGACATTTAGGTTGACTCTATCTGTTCTGTGACTATTATAAATAAAACTGTCATGAAGAACCTTGTATCTCACTGTTGCATAATGTTCTCGCTCTGCACAAATCCTTCTTATCCCTGACAGATGGCCGGCCAGCCTCTGTTTGATCACTTCCAGTAACAGGGGGCTCACTTCTTTGCCAGACAGCTCATTCCATTTATGGACAACTCTAATTGTTAGAAAGTTCTTTATTTTTAACCCAAATCTGCTCCTCTTAAGTTACACTCATTGATTCTAGTTTTGCGATCTGGAATTACCCAAAGCAATCTTTTCCTTTTTGCACTTGGCATCCCATCAAATACTTGAAGAAAACCATAATGAAACTCCTTAAATAGTCTCTTCTGGAAGATAAATACCCATGCTTATGAGCCTTAAGATTTAAAAAAAAAAAAGTTGAAGAATTGGTAATGGGAGGTGGTCTTTAGCCAAGATATAAGTTTTTTTTTATATTTCCTTTTTTGCTTTGGCCTCCTGGAAGCTCAATCTAATGGACTGTCCATTATCATTATTATAGCTGTAGAATTCTTTCTTTATATGTGTATATTTTATCCTTTCACTTAGACCTCCTAAGTGAGGGAACAAGTGCTCTTATCTTCAGTTTCCAAATAAATGAAAATAAAGTGGAAGAAGATAGGGCTGGTGTGGTAGAATCTAAACTAGAAACCCAGTTTAGAGACCCAGTGATATCTGACTTGGACTTTTTAATCTCTTTCCTATTTATTAAGCAATTTTTGTGTGTACTCTTGTTCATCCAGGACACCCACAAACACACACGATATGTACAAGCACAAGTCTAAGGATTGGACCATGGATCCCAGCATATTAAACATTATGGTATATAGCATATACATAGACACAAACATATACATCATATGCAGATACACATATAACATATGTAACATTAGCTTATATTTTCCCAGGCTATAAGTTTTTCTTTAAAGCTGAGTTAACCACTGAGTTATGTCTCTGTAGGCTCCCACAAGCCATGGGTGGTGCAATGTGTAGTTAAGTCATATAAATTCTCCATTTCTTTCAGACACTCTGTATGAAATCTATTGGCCAGTTTGTCAATCTCTCTCCTATTAGCATCCACACTTGGTTTTTCCTCTCCGAAGCTGTTTTCAGGCCTTGTCCCTGTTCCTGTGTAGAGAAGCTAAAGGGAGGGGTGATGTTGGAAAATGTCTTAGTCATGTAGTGGGCAGCTGAGGCAGGAGCATGGAGAGTTTGAGGCCAACCTGGGCTCATACCAAAACCCTTTCTCAACAAAACAAAAACAAAATATAGCCTATAGTTCTCTTGAGTCATTTAGGGCTTCTGTCAAATGTTTAGTGTCTTCTCTGTCACCTAGAGACCTGGTCTTCTGTCCTTTGAAGATATTAGAGCTTACATCTCCATGATGGCACCAAACTTTCTCCTCCCTGTAAAAGGTGGGTAATCCCTCCCCCGACAGCACCGATGGCTGACCTAGATGACTGGCACCCTCCCCCAAGACAGGAGGTCAAGAGGGGAGAGATTCAAACCACACACTGAGGCTGTAAGATAGAGGTCTCAAAGAAGGAGCTGGCCAAGGCTGCTTGCTCCTAGATCAGAGGCCTGAAGAAGCTTCTGAGCCATTGGCCCTCCAATGTGCCCATCGGGTGGGTGGTTCTCTAGGGCAGCACTAACACACACCCTGAAGTTAAGACTGCAATGTGATGCATCCATGAAGGGGCAAAAGACACTGGAGAAAGGCTTAACCTGTGGCTCCCAGGCTGCCAGCCTTGTACAGCCTGGCCTGGGAAAGAAGAGTAACAGCCACAATGGCTCTGGTGCTGAGTGGACTAAGAGAAGCCAGAAACCTTCAACTTCAATCTTTTCCAGATGGATACCAGGTTTGTGCCTCAGGTACCTCCGGGTCCACTGAGCTGGTGGGGGATTCAGCTATTACCCAGAATAGCTCCTCCATCCTCCCAGAAGCATTTGGGAGTGGAACGAATGAACGAACAAACAAACAAACAAACAAAACCTGAAATTTGCATTATATTTGGACTGGAAGTGTTTGCCTTTTCTCAGAAACAGGCTGCTTTGAGGCTGCTGGCCAGAAGGGCATCTCATAGCCAGCTTTGCTCCAGGCAGTCAGTCACTCAGGCCATCTGGCCTCTTTCCTCATACGGTTCTGCCCCACCTGGGAAATCCCTTTCTTCTTCCACTGGGTCTGAAAGGGATTGGAGGTGCACCCCTGAGGTTCTCGTTAAGGGTCAGACCTCAAAATAGTCAATAGGCATGACTTTAGCCATAGTTAGTGATTCAGACTCTGTTTTATCATTCTATGTAGATCCTCACAGAGGAAGTGAATGGAATAGGGGGTGGGGAAAGCCAATGATGAAGTTTAGCAATCTTTCTCCAAGGACTGGTCTTAAGGCCACATTTTTCCTCTTCTCTTTTTTGACCACGTAGTCAACAGGAATCTAGATAGAGCCCACTGTATCCAAAGAGGACCATGACCTCTGAGGTCTTGCTCATTCTGTAGAAAGACATAGTTGGCACATCCAACTCTTAACTCTCTCTCGGGGGTAATTAAGTCCTCTTCTCTCTTCGGCTTAGGCTCACAGACTAAGCTTGGGAATAGACTCATTCTGTCACAGAAGATAAAGCCAGGCTATCTCCAATGGTTTCAGGCTCAGCCAAAGCAAAGAAGGAAGAAACAGTTTGTTTTGGTTAGGTTTACTATTGCTACAATGAAACACTGATGAAACACTGTCTTAGGGTCTTACTGCTGTGAACAGACACCATGACCAAGGCAATTCTTATAAGAATTTAATAGGGGCTGGCTTACAAGTTCAGAGGTTCAGTCCATTATCATCAAGGTAGGAGCATGGCAGTGTTCAGGCAGGCATGGTGCGGGAGGAGCTGAGAGTTCTATATCTTCATCTGGAGGCTGCTAGGAAAAGACTTTCAGGTAGCTAGGACCAGGGTATTAAAGCCCACGCCCACAGTGACACACCTATTCCAAGAAGGCTACACTGAATAGTGCCACTCCCCTGGTCAAACCTAACAACCAGAATAAATTCCATGACCAAAATCAACTTGGAGAAGAAAGGGTTTATCTGGTTTATACTTCCAAATCTCTGTTCATTATTGGAGGAAATAAGAGCAAGATCTCAAACAGGCCAGGAACCTGGAGGCAGGAACTGATGCAGAGGCCATGGAGGGGTGCTGCTTACTGGCTTGCTCCCCATGGCTCCCTCAGACTGCTTTCTTTAAAGGATCTTTTTTGTTTGTTTGTTTGCTTGTTTTTTGAGACAGGGTTTCTCTGTGTAGCCCTGGCTGACCTGGAACTCACTTTGTAGACCAGGCTGGCCTCAAACTCAGAAATCCACCTGCCTCTGCCTCCCGAGTACTGGGATTAAAGGCATGCGCCACCACGCCCAGCTCCTCAGATTGCTTTCTTATAGAACACACAAGCCCAAGAGTGGCCTCACCCACAGTGGGCTGGACCCTTTCACCTTAATTACAAAATGCCCCACAGGCCTGCCTACAGCTCAATCTTATGGAGGTATTTTGTCCACTAAGTCCCCTCCTCTTCAGTGACTCTAAGTGACATAAAATTAGCCAGCACACAATTAATATATACAATAAAAACTGCTTATACACACACACACACACACACACACACACACACACACAGCCTATGTGTAGATCAACAAAGCGTGTTGACCAAGCCCATGGATTGGTCCATGGAAATCACGAGCATTTGACACAAGACTATCACAAATTAAAAGATCTGAAAACAACATGACACTATATTAGAGTTTTTAAAGTGCCTGTGAACTCCACTTGCTGTTGATTACAGATGGGTGCCACCCATCCCAACTTTTTCCTATTTCTTTTTGTTTTCATTGCATTACGAGGTAACCTTCTCAGCATCATTTTCATCAGAAGAGAACGCATCCTCTCTCTGATGAGGTCAGTTGAAAGCACCCAAAGCACAGAGCTGAGGTGGGCTGTTAGGCAGCCAGGCTGGCCTCAGTCATACTACTTGAAGTAACAGTGGTTAGGAATCAAATGCCTCAGGAGAATGGTAAACTATTTCCTACCACATGTCTCTGAATCCTTCCCATACAGTTGAAGAGTTTAAGCTCTCAATGCCATGGCTTGTTTTAGTTATGCAGCATTGGAAAGATTTAGTAAGCATTCACATGATGGTTTTTATGAGTTCAAATGTTAGGACTTCAAGAGTCATGTGACATAAGGCTGAAGGAAAATCTAATTCCATTTTTGCCACCACAGGAGGCATTCCAGTGTTCTGGTCAGTTAGACCGCCATCACTGAGGCAAAATCTTCTGAGAAGTATTTACACAAAAGCTGTGGTACAGAGAAGGACAAGGCGGTATATCAAATTATAAGCTGAACTTCGTAATGTGTAAGCAGTCTACCATGTGGTACTGGTTTGGGAGCATGAAAGCCATACAGCTGAATGGCTTGTGGAGAGCAGCGAAAGCCACTGGAGAAGGTGCAAGCTCTGTTGTAGTAGAAATCCCAGCATATTGGAGATGCCAGGATCATGGACTGACCACGGACCACAGCATGTTATAGAGCCGAGCTGGCCTGAGCCTACCAGATACGCTGTCTGTGCTGTGGATGGCAGAGCCAGCGGAATGAGCTGCCCAAGATCCTTGGAACTCAGATCATGACTCTCAGATGATAGACATTGAGCTACGGGATTGGTTTAACATCTATAGATATTGGTTTTGCTTTGATTTTTTTTTTTTTTGTAACTGTGCCCTGATTCTTCCTTCTTGGAATGAGAAAGTATACAACTTTTCTTATTGTACAGAAGCACACCGTAAAGAGACTTTGCACTTTTAAAAAAAGATCTGGAACTTTTAAGTGTTGAAAAATTTAAACTCTAGAACTTTTTGTTTGTTTGTTTGTTTTTCTCGACAGGGTTTCTCTGTGTATCCCTGGCTGTCCTGGAACTCACTTTGTAGACCAGGCTGGTCTCAAACTCAGAAATCCGCCTGCCTCTGCCAAGTGCTTGGATTAAAGGCGTGCGCCACCACGCCTGGCTTAAACTCTAGAACTTTTTAAAGTTATAGTATATTCAATATTGTGATGCAAGCATAAAGGATAAGCAAGAAAAGAAAGGCTATCGTTTAATAGTGATATTTTTGTGTATCAAATTAACAAGAGATCCATTGGATTGCTTAGTTTTTATCAGTTTGATACAAACTAGAGTCATCTGGGAACCTCATTTGAGAAATTATCTCTATCAATTGTCCTATATGCATGACTGTGGGGGCAATTTATTAATTAATGATTGATATAAGAGGGCCAAGTCCACTGTGGGTGGTATCACCCCTGGGCAGGTAGTCATGGGTTGTATTTAAAAAAAGAAACAACAACAACAACAAAAACAAAATGAACAAACCACGGAGAGTAATCCAGAGAGTAATCTAGTAAACAGTGTTCCTCCGTGGTGGTCTGTACTTAATTTCCTTCCTTGACTTGCATTTGCAGTAGACTATAACCTGTGAGTCAAATGAATCCTTTCCTCTCCAAGTTGCTCCTTGGTAATGGTGTTTATCATAGCAACAGAAAGCAAAGTAGGACATTAAAAGAAAAAAAAAATGGAGCTCAGAGGAGTGGCTTCAAAGGAGTGGGGAGGGAGCCTAGTGCCCCTCAACCAACATAAAAGCCAGATGGCTCAGGTCTGCCGTCATAGCCCTTGTACCCCTATAGGGCAATGGGAAGGAGAGACAAGGTAATGGGCTGGAATGATGTATACATAATACCCTTGCAGAAATAACTGTAGAGATATTGCTTCAGAAACAAAGTAGAAGAGAACCAACTCTCCTAAAGTTGCCCCTTGACCTCCACACACTTGCTATGATACAAGCACACACACACACACACACACACACACACACACACACACTTCATTCTTTATTTTTTTTTAAATGGAGCAGAATCAGACTTACAAACAGGATAGGAAATAAGTGAGAATAATGGAAATTATAAATCTGTAACTCTGATGTCAGTTCTTTTCAGTACTCATCTAGATTTTTCTAATCAACAGATAATTTAGAACTTTTTAAGAAGAACATAATAACCAATTCATAACATGAGGAATTTGTTCAAACTTTTGAGCCAAATGAGTCAGGCTCATTTCCTTTCTTTCTTTCCTTGGACTATGAAACTGGCATATGAGGGAACTGTCATAGACCTGTTTTATCTGGAATACTCTGACGTTCTCAATAATAACATATTTTGATGGAGCTGAAGCTGTTGAACAATCGTACTTAGCATGTTGATTAAGATGGTGCTTTGGGAAGTGTTAGTGACAAATTGCTCTTCAATGTCTAACTTCTGATGTCATGGATAAATAAACACGGGTGTCAGCTGAATGGAGAAAAAAAATTCTCCCTCTTTGTTTTGGTAAGACTGATGGGACACTTTAGTTTGTTCTGTGCCCACAGTCTGGCTCCTAATATTTGCTAATATTCTAACCCTCACATCACTGGGCTCTATCTCCAGTCACAGGCACAAGTGGGACAGCACTAACCGCAGTCACAGGGTGCCCGGTGGAAGAGCGTGTCATACAGAGAAAATGGCAGAGAAGAATACTATGAGAACTTGCTTGGGCAGTTTTAGTTCCTTCTCCAAAATTCAGTAATCACCGAGCATAGTTTTAAGGGGAAGGCGTGTATTAGAAGTGGCAGAAGTTATGATCCTGACATTTTTGGAAAGGTAGAAGTTGTTTTGGGGTCAGATTTGAAATGCACAGGGGCAGATGCAAGGATTGCTTTTAGCAGTCACATAACCTGGAGCCTTCTATTCTTGCTGCTCTTTAGTCAAATGTTGCCATTTGGAGCATAGAAAAGATGGAAGAAAGCCTGTGTGTGTGTGTGTGTGTGTGCATGTGTGTGTGTGTATTTATGTCTATGTGTGTCTGTTTCTATGTGTGTCTGTGTGTGTGTGTCTTTGTGTCTATGTCTGTGTATGTGTGTCTGTTTCTATGTGTGTCTGTGTGTGTGTGTCTTTGTGTCTATGTCTGTGTGTGTGCCTGTATGTGTGTGTCTGTTTATGTGTGTCTTTGTGTATACATCTGTGTATGTGCCTATATGTGTGTGTCTGTGTATATGTGTCTTTGTGTCTATGTCTCTATGTGTGTCTGTGTGTGTGTGTATTCTTTGAAGTTGCTACTGAAATGAAAATGCCGATTGACACAGTAAATGCTGAAACCAAAATCTTAAGATTCTAAATAAGCTGGGTGTAGGGACACATCCCTTTACTTTTAACACTTGAGTTGTGGAGGCAGGAAGATTAGGAGTTCAAAGTCATCCTCAACTACATAGAAAATTAGAAGCCCACATGGGCTACATGACACCCTATCTTAAAAAACCATGAAGGCAAGGGTTGGGCTATAGCTTAGTGGCTGAATGTTTGCCTGGCTTATGCCTGGGTTCAATCATTAGTACCACAAAGAAGAAGAGGAAAAAAAAACAAAAACAAGCAAAACAAAATATTTAAACTCAGTACAACCTAAGGCTGGTACATCTTTTACATACAAATGGAGAACATTAAATATCACCTTACTTAGGTTAAAAAAATTAAAAAGAGAAACTCTACATAGTATGCAATTGCATCAATATAGGGTGGAGAAAAACAGCTTTCCAACAATGTATATAAAAGCATTCCAGAGGGTTTCATTGTCAGAACTTGGTGGAAGACAATTGTTTCATATCATCTGCTAAGACAAATTAATGCAGTGTCTGGCTGCATGCGCCTAACTCTTGTTCAGCATGCATTTTTCTGGCAGGTCCTGCAGTTAATGGTGGACAATAATCTGCCCAGTTAAAGGCACATCCTTTAGAAAGAACATTGGTTGGACATGGTGGAGTGTCCTTGCAATGGCAGCACTCAGGAGGTTGAGGCAGAAAGACTGATGTGAGTTCAAGGTAGGCAAGAGCTACATAGAAGTGCCCTGTCTCAAAATATATATTAAAAATTAAAGGAAGGACAATCTTATTAGAGTATTGGTGACTGTCTTAGTTAGGGTTTTCATTGCTGTGAACAGACACCATGACCAAGGCAAGTCTTATAAAGGACAACATTTAATTGGGGCTGGTTTATAAGCTCAGAGGTTCAGTCCATTATCTTCAAGGTGGGAGCATGGCAGCATCCAGGCAGACATGCTCAGACAGAGCTTAGAGTTCTACATCTTCATCTGAAGGCTGTTAGTAGAATACTGACTTCCAGGCAGCTAGGATGAGGGTCTTAAAGCCCACTCCCACATTGACACACCCACTCCAACAAGGCTGTACCTACTCCGACCGTGCCACACCGTCTAGTAGGGCCACTCCCTGGGCCAAGTATATACAAATCATCACAGTGACTGAGCTCTGAGTTCAGTTCTCTTGGGATACATAAACAAC
The DNA here is from genome assembly GCF_900095145.1 of Mus pahari. Classification (NCBI taxonomy): domain Eukaryota; kingdom Metazoa; phylum Chordata; class Mammalia; order Rodentia; family Muridae; genus Mus; species Mus pahari. Next base: position 45,133,591 of record NC_034592.1, on the reverse strand, counting down.
TTGTCCTAACCAGTAGAAACAGTATTTGAGTGTTTCATTGGTAAAGGTTACTTTATCTGAATTTGAAAAATACATGCATAATTAACACAAAGAACAGGAAAATTATGATCTTATGTGAAGTGGGCATCAGGGAAGAGTAGAGGCCTGTTGCGTGCAACACTTGGGTTGTGTTTGAAGGTAAGGAAACAGTGAGGATGGGTGCTGAGGAGACAACTTTGAGAGAAAGAAGGCACTCTTTTGTAGGTCACTAGGAGGGACCTACTGGGCACATTTCCTTTTCATCTCCCTCAGTGGAGTGCCTCTCTTTTTGAAGCAACAGACAAAATGCATGCTCTCAAACCTTGCCCAGTGGTGAAGAGTCAGTTGTCTTGTTTGTCCATTTGTAAGCACACCACACATATTCTGTCAGGCCGGGGACAATAGGAAAGCTTATCGTGGTCAAGGTCCATACTACTCTTCAGCCTGTGTCTACTGAAAACAGATCTGACAGTTTGGTTTTCCTCTGTTGGGTTCCTGTGTCTATATCTAATAGAGCTCTACCAGGGGAGACAAATCATCAACAAGCGTCAACAAGAACACCCCACCCGTGAACGACTTCACAGCCTGGCTAGGTTGGCTTTCAAATGTAATTCTGGCTGGGTGTGACTGTCCAGGCCCTGTAGTCTCAGCTCCTGGGAAGGTTGCAGCAGATGACTGCCCAATCCCAGGAGCTTGAATCCAGCCTCAGCAAGATGGTGAGATCCTACCTCATCCACCACAAAACAGAGGAAGGGATCGCGCGCGCGCACACACTCGGGAGATTAAACAGGCATCTCTATTGTAAAATACAACGTTAGCATTTCAATGAGCCTGCTTTTAAGCTGAGAGTGTGGTAGAATATGCAGATGCTTTGGAGGTTGAAGCAGGTGGATCATGAGTTTAAGGTTATCTTCGGCTACACTGGGAGACCCTGCCAATAAAACAACAACAGTCACACTCATTACAACCAACGGCAAAATTCCACTCGTATAGATAGTTGTGGTTTTCTGTTTGTCGTACTAGGAATTGAACCTTGCATGCTAGGTAAGGAATCAACTACTGATCTATTGCCGAACTCTCTTTTTATTTTTTACGTTAATTCAGGGTCTCAGTAAGTCTCTGATCTAATTAGGGTTACTATGGCTGTGATGAAGCACCATGCCAAAAGCAACTTGGGAAGGAAAGGGTTTATTTCACTCACAGTTCCATAGAACATTTCATCATCAAAAGCAGAGAGGGCAGGAACTCAAGCTGTGCAGGAATGTGGAGGCAGGAGCTGATGCAGAGGCCATGAGGGGTGCTGCTCACTGGTTTGCTCCTCATAGCTTTCTCAGCCTGCCTTCTTATAGAACCCTGGACCACCAGCCCCAGAATGGCACCACCCACAATGGTTTGGGCCCATCAATCACTAATTAAGAAAATTCTCTACAGGCCTACCTATAGCTAGATTTTATGGAGGCATTTTCTTAATTGAAGTCCCCCCCCCTCTTAGACAAACTTGACCTTGCATCAAGTTGTCGTAAGATTACCAAGTATTTTCCCCCAGGCTGGCTTTGAACTCACTCTGTAGGCAAAGTGTTGAGTTTGTGGATCTTGTGCCTTAACCTCCAGAGCAGCTCGGAATTGTCAGCCTGTGCACTAAGCCTAGCTTGTGTCACCTGGAGATTTAAAATGTGGTTTATGGAGAACCAGTTGGGAACCTGCTAGAAATGCATATTAGCAAGTCTTATTCTAAGCTTCCTGTTATAGGTTGAACGGTGACAGCATAAAAGATATACAGAATCCTAATTACTCCAGAACTTGAACTGTAGCCTCATTCGGAAACAGTGTGGCTAAGTGGAGGTCAGAAATAGGGTAGAGCAGAATGGACTCCGAATCCAAACACTTGGTGTCCAAGTGGAAGAAGAGTCAGAGACACAAGGGAAGACCATCAAGAGATGATGAAGGCGGAGATCAGAGCTACAGAGCCACAAAGCAAGGAACACAGGATTATCAGCCACCAACCAAAAGCTGTAAAGACGTGGGAAAGAGTTCTTTTCCATGTCTGGAAAGGAGTATGGCCCATTGATGCCTTGACTACTGACTTTTATCCTCCCGGAAAAGGAGAGAACAAACATCTCCTGTTTTTTTGTTTTTGTTTTAAGATTTATTTATTTATTTTATATATGAGAACACTGTTGCTCTCTTCAGACACACCACAGAGGGCATTGCATCTCATTATAGATGGTTGTGAGCCACCATGTGGTGGCTAGGAATTGAACTCAGGACCTCTGGAAGAGTAGTCAGTGCTCTTAACCACTGAGACATCTCTCCAGCTTACATCTCCTGTTTTCAACCATTGTGATGATATGTGAAGCTGCCTTAGGAAACTAAACTACTGACTCAGAAAGCCTTATATTGGTGTGCAGTAGTCTGTATTTAACAGGTCTCTATGGCCAGGCATGTGGCTCAGTTGGTAAAGTCTAGCACCTATGAGGCCTGGGTTGGATGCCTAGCATCATATAAAACTAGGCATGGTAGTATATACCTGTAATCCAGTATGTGGGAGATGGACTCAAGTGGATCAAAGTTTAAGGTCATCATTGACTGGGATACAGGAGATCCTGTTTTACCACAAAACAAAACAGAATAAAACATGCATTTCTGAAAGGCTCAATGGATGCTAACATATGAGAACCATTGGTTCTATTCTAGGTGTAGACAATATCTCTCACAGATATACAGGAGAACTTGTGTTTGTGTCTGTACTCAAAGGATCTGGACTAGGGCTATGGTTCTGTGTTTCCCGAGTGTTCTTAAACCATATATCTGTGTAAAGTTCAGACCTTGAAGATCAGTGACCTGCAGATCAGTGGGGCCCAATAGGCCTGCCATTATCATGGAAACCTTTCTCTGTCTCCACACCTAATAAAGACATTGCTAGCCATGTGTATCTATTAGACATTTGAGACATGGCTTGCCTGACTGAAGAGTGATTTGAATATTTTTTATTCAACACAAAATCACTTTCAAGCAAGAATGAAATAGGTATGTGTAGTGCATCCTGGTCTTCAACGCTGTGCCTTGAAAAGCTTTCAGGCTTTCTACTTTTGTTTATCCGAGTACTCGATAATTTTGTAGCCGAGCCTGGTGGAGTACCCCGTGCAAGACTATGTGTTCTCATAGCACTTGAGGAGCTTCTGGGGGAACATAAAATAAATAGATTGCAGGGTCTTTGGCCTGAAGGAACTTCCTGTGTAGTAACCAGCTTTGCTGTGTGTTTTTTTTTTTTTTTCCAGTTTCTGCCAAGCCTGAAAGTGTTAGTTCCATGTTAAAGGGGGGAAATTAAGCAATAATTAGGAGAGACGATGCTTGGCAGGGGCTTCTTTATCTCAAGGCTACCAGATTTTGTTCATGGAATTTGAGAACATGAGTGATTTGCATATGTTGCATAAATTTGCATCTTGTATTCAAGAGACCTGACTCCAAGTCTATGAAGTACAATTTAATTAATTAGTGGAACCTACTATACTTGTATTCAGAGCAGGACTCAGGGCTCCACACACAGGAAATAGCCAGCTACTGACAACAGTTCAGGAAACTCCAAGATCAAGGCAGGACACACACATACACACACACACACACACACACACATACACACACACACACATACACACACACACACAAACACGCACACACACACACAAACACGCACACACACACACAAACACGCACACACAAAAGAGGAGGAGGAGGAAGAGGAAGAGGAAGATCATAGGTGATGGGGAAGGACATGCACCAGAGCTTGGGTCATCCCTTCCCTCTGCTTCCTATGCATCTCAAGCCTTTGAGTATTGGATGTGTTACTTCCCACACTGGGTAAGGCACCACAGCATTTACTTGTGCTGGCTGTTCTTTTTTTCTTTTTGCTACTGTCTGTCTGTCCTTGTTCCTTTGCATGTAACTGAAGCCTGCCCAGGTGTTAGCAGGTAGTTTGAAAGTGGAGAGAGTAAAAGAGGATGCCAAGTAAGAAAAGGATGGTCTACTTCTGCACCCCCCCCCCCGCACGCCCGCCCTGCCATCTCGTCTCACTTTCTCTACTAAACAGCCTCTTAAAGGCTATCCCAACCTCTTTGCAGGGCCCTGACGAAACGTTCAATAACACCCATCCTTGTCTTGAAGGAGCACAGCACTGGAGTCAGAGAAATGAGGATGCTGGATGTGAAGGGAATGAAGGCTTATCTGAGAAGATGGGTATGCTCTGCTCCTACGGAGGGATGGAAGATTTCACAGTGGATGCAGCATCGTGCAGCAAGTGAGAACAGAGGAGGCAGGAAGTGGTCTCTTGGACAGCATACTGAAAGCAGTAACTGGTGTGTTGTGTGGTGAGAGATAGGAATGGGTAGCATCAAAAAATGAGAGCAGAGCCGGGCATGGTGGTGCACGCCTTTAATCCCAGCACTTGGGAGGCAGAGGCAGGCGGATTTCTGAGTTCGAGGCCAGCCTGGTCTACAAAGTGAGTTCCAGGACAGCCAAGGATATACAGAGAAACCCTGTCTCGAAAAACCAAAAGAGAGAGAGAGAGAGAGAGAGAGAGAGAGAGAAGCCCATAGGTGTTAGGTGTCTTGTTAAGTTGCCTGGAGAGGAAAGGTTAAGTGAAGGTAACCATGTATTTTCTACCACTTTATCCAGAAATGAAAACATGATAGAAAGGCCTGCAGAAGGACAGGTTGCTCTTTCTATTACAACAAAGGCCCCTCTTTCCAGCATCTTCTGACCTGGATAGCTCTGGGCCTATTCCTAGCACGTTCCATTTTCTAGAACATGGGTTCTTTTTCATTTTGGTTTGGTTTTTGAGACAGGGTTTTGCTGTGTAGCCTTGGCAGTCTAGGAACTAGCTCTGTACACCAGGCTGGCTTCAAACTCAAAGAAATCCACCTGCCTCTGCTGGAATTAATGGTGTGTGCCACCGTGCCTGGCTTAGAACACGAGTTCTTTATGGCTTTGAATTGACACCTGTATTACATCTGCCATGTTTGCAGCCTCTAACAAAAACCCAGTGCTTGCCTGCAGGGCAGCCCGCAGAGCTGAAACTGAGTTGGAGACCTTCCCCGAATGACAGAACTAGGCGTGGTCACGTTTTCTTGCAGATACTCTTGAGTCTTTGCTGTATGGCTATTAACTCACTGGAGAACAAATGTGGCATCTACTTCCAGGGATGCTGGGCATTCATCTGGAAGTCCCAGAATGGCTTACATACAAGCCAGGCTACGTGGCACAGGCTAACCCTCCTGATGGAGGCAGGAGCATCACAAGTTTCACACCTTATCTACAGAGTGAGTTCAAGGCCAGCCCCGGGGGAATAGTAAGACCCCCCCCCATTTAAAAATAAAAAGAAGAAAGAGAGAGCTAGGTATATAGATCAGCGGCAGAGCAGTTACCCAGCGCGGACAAGGTTCAAGGTTTAATTCCTAGCGCCAGAAACAGACAAGCCACAATTATCTTATATGGAGTCTATGGTGTATTACAGTTTTAAAATATTTTTTTGTGTTCATTAAATTTTTATCAAGTGATGCCCTAGTAAACTGCTAACGATTTCTCCAGGGAGGAGAAAGGACTTGATTTAAATCACCTGCTAGTTTCCCTGGTGTAAGTACTGCTATCGGGGTCACTTGCAGCTGCCATGCAATGCCAATGAGTAGGACCTGGAAAAGCGTGGCTGATAGGTGTGAGCAAGCTGGGGAGCACAGTCACTTCCTGCTCTAGCTGCTTCTCACTCATTTTACTTATTTTCCTCCTTTAGCATTATGGTCTTTGAAATTCCTTCATGTTGCTACATGCATATATATATATATATATATATATATATATATATATATATATTTACTTTTATAGTTGCCTCTCACTGATTATATGACGGTACTACGATGTATTTTTTTCCTTTATTTTTTTGATGGATATTTTGATGTTTCCAACTGGTTTACTCTTTGAAAGCATGTGCTGGGGTGGAGAAATGGATCAGCAGTTAGGAGCACTGGCTGTTCTTCCAGAGAACCCATGGTTCAACTTATATTACCCCCATGTTGGCTCACAACCATCAGTAACTCCAGTCCTAGGGAACTTACATATGTGTTTTACCCTTATCAGCATTTCTGATCACTCTTAGTTTTTAAAATTGTAGTCTTATTTATTCCTGGAAAAGACTGCACAGTGATTTTGCTCATACATCTCCTACCACCTCCACTCTCTCACCCTCCCAATTTCATGGTCTTTTCTTTCCATTATTAATAACTTCTTGAACCCAGTTAGCGCTTCCTATGTCTGTCTGGGTGTGGGATGCATCTACAGGGGCACGGAGAACCCATTAGTCACTCTGTCCCCCTCCTTCAGCAGCCGTCACCTGCCAATAGCTCCTTGCAAAGGGTGGTGCACAGGGATCCCCTCCCCATCCATGCTGGAATCTTGACTGCCTTGATTCCTGTGTAGGTAACCACCACTGCTTTGAGGTGATGTATGTAGCAGCCATGTCACGTGCAGAGGGCAGCATGCCGCAGCTCTCCTCTCCAGATGCCAGCTTTTACATTCTTCTTGATCATCAACCATGATGTTTCCTGAGCCTAGGGTGGGAGAAGGTTCATATAGAATTTCCGTCCCCAAATGAGCACTCAAAGCAGAGCAACTTACTTATATTCAGCAATTTTTTTTTTTTTAACCAATAATGAGTCCCTGCATTAACTGCCTCCCACTGCAAAAGGATGTTTCTCTGACCAAAGCCGAGAGTAGTACAAATCTATAGGTATAACCAGACACATTAGAAAGGAGTTTGACAGCATGGCCACTCATCAAAACAACAGTAGGCTCCTCTTTAGAGCCAACAGTACCAGGTATAAAATTCCTCTTGTGGAGCAGACTTCATCTCCAAATAGAAAGCTGTTGGTTACTCTTAGAACCACTGTGCCATTATTATACCAATGAGCACATCTTGTTAGGCAAGGTCCAGCACTGGATGAGACCATTAGTATATTTCTCTCCCACTAGCCTGCATAGCACTTCTGGCACTATGTAAGCTTACTAGTAGGGAGTGTCCTGGTCATTTGGGGTTTATTTCCCTATGCCTTGTTTGTTTTGTTGTTGTTGTTTTTGTTTTTTGTTTTTGTTTTTCGAGACTGGGTTTTTCTGTATATCCTTGGCTGTCCTGGAACTCACTTTGTAGACCAGGCTGGCCTCGAACTCAGAAATCTGCCTGCCTCTGCCTCCCGAGTGCTGGGATTTAAGGCGTGCCACCACTGCCCGACTTGTTTTGTTTGTTTTGGTTTTTTGTTTTGTTTTTTTGGGGGGGTTGTTTGTTTATTTATTTTGAACAAACCAGGGTCCTGGTCCTGGAATGAGCTCTCTCTGTAGACCAGGCTGGCCTTGAACTCAGAGGTCCACCTGCCTCTGACTCCTGAGTGCTGGGATTAAAGGCATGTGCCACTACTGTCAGGCTCTCTGCCTTATTTTTAATTGTGACTGACACTATGACAACAGGCAATGTGGCTGTATTTAGAGAGGTCATAACAATGGAACTTGACTGGCATCCTCCTAAAAAGAGGAAGAGACACCAGTGTGCTTTCCTCACCCATGTGCATAAAGGTGAGACTGGGCAACTACACTGAGAACATCATCTGTAACAGGGCCATGGTCCTTACCAGAACCTGATTAGAAACTAGATTTTTGAGCATCGTGCCTTCAGAGGTACCACAAAATAGATATTTCTTATTAAAAACCACCTCATCTGTGAGAATGTGGTAACCAAACAAAAAGTATAATGGATATCACATGGTTGACATTAAATAGATATGACTTTCTTTCTTCTAATTTTAGAGACACTATACTGGTCTCTTGCTCAGTTATCCTCCTTATTAAGCTTAGTAGCATCTTAGTCCTTTCATGGTTGCTCTCTTCAGGCTACTTTTTCAGTTTTCCCCAAACTCATGAGGCTCCCGAAGACTTTCATTCAAAGAGCTCTACTTGCTCAGAATAATCCTCTTCACTGGGGATGCCACAATCCTAGCCACTTTAAATATAATATAACATAATATAATATAATATAGTATAATATACACACAGTCTTATAGATTACAATTATATCTAATATATATTATATTATTTATAATATACCATTGGGTCCCCTTCTCCTGGCCAGTGTCACTGCCCCGGCATTGTGCCTTCCTACAGACATCTTTCCTTGCACCCAAAGTGCTTACCATAATGCCACAGGAAACTCTGTCCAAAGAAAATAAAAAGCCCCCAAAACAAAACAAAACAAACAAACAAAAACCCACCCAAAACAAACAAACAAAAACCTGCCATGGTATGCTTCTTTCTCCTGCCTCCCACTTCAGTGTCTCACAGGAGACCTTCAGTTAGACGAATTTGAATAAGTACCTCCCTTTGTTCATTCTACCTAAAAGTGTGGTGTCCTGTCATAGCCAAGCTCAGCAGAGCAAGAAGGGCTGAGGTTAGGACAAGCTCATCCGTTAAAAACAGGGAGCACAGAGGTTAAGTTCCCCCCATTGTGGTCTGGACTTAATCATTTCTCTATAAGTCATACATTGAATCCTAGCAATGATAGTGCGGCGTGGGTACTTTGAGAGAAGATTTAGTCTTGAGGGCTTTCCTCTCATTGATGGAATCAGTTCCTATGACCAAAGGAGGCAGAGGGTGCTCTCCTGCCTCCTCAGCCATATGAGGAGGTAACCAGAGGGCGCCATCTTACCAATCACACAGCAAGCTCGGCCAAAGCATCAAAATCGCTGGGGTCTTGACCCTAGACTTCCCAGCCCCTAAAACGATAAGACATACCTGTATGCTGCTTATAAATTACCCAGGTTGAAGTATTTTGCTAAGGCACCTCGAAGAAACTAAAGTGCCCCTAAAGAAGGACTAGACAGACAGCAGAATGTCTCATGTGCTCTGGGCATGCAGCTGCCCTTTCTCTAGCCATCAGTGTCTCTCTCCACAACTGGACTGTATCTAGAATGTCTTCCTCTCACTCCCTTTCCAGGGACCTGGTGATTGGTGCTATTCTCCTCAAAGCTAGCCATCCTGACTTCACTTACTGTATGTCTTTCACAGTCTCCAGACTATAAGCATATATCAGGAATCTAATAAAGGCTTCCTAATTCTTAGGACCCGTGCCCTGATGTTTCTAATGGAATTCTTATTTTATTGTTTTATTATTTATTTATTTATTTATTTATTTATTTATTTATTCGAGACAGGGTTTCTCTGTTGTAGCCCTGGCTGTCCTGGAACTTACTCTGTAGACCAGGCTGGCCTCAAACTCAGAAATCCGCCTGCCTCTGCCTCCCAAGTGCTGGGATTAAAGGCGTGCATCACCACTGCCCGGTCTCTAATGGATTTTTCCGATTGACTAGATTGTAGGGTTTTGTCTGTCCGATTGCTTATTGCTTGTTTTGTTTTTGAGTAACAGTCCGTATCCGTTACTATTTCTATCGCTGTAGTGAATTACCGTGACCATGCCAGGTTATAGAAAGAACAGTTTACTTGGGCCCAGAGTTCTAAAGGGCTAAGTGTCCATCAGAGCCGAGAAGCGCAGTAGAAAGTGGCAGAGAGGGCAGTTAGAGCAGAAGCTGAGATAGCACATCTTCAACGGGCGAGAGTAAAGCAGGGAGAGCAAACCAGAAGGGGGCCAGGCTAGGAATTCTCCAAGCCCTCCCCTAGTAAGGCACTCCCTACAGTAAGGCTGCATCTTTCCATACAGCATCCCCAACTGGGCACCGAGTGTTCAAATGCCTGAGTCTGTAAGGAGCATTTCTCATTCAGACCACCACAGGGTCTCCCCACTTTCTATTTCTATTGCATAGATAGTGCAGATTTGGTGTGGTTCCTTGGCTTAACCAAGGCTAGCTGCAAAGTGGCACAGGTTAGTCCCAGCCTTTGGGGTTTTGCTTTTCCATCCTGGCTCAATGAGAAGGGGCTAAGTGCTAAGGTGGGGCACGTTTCTGGAAACAGTGTCCCGGAGGGCGAGGGAGGAAGCTGCCTCCAGGAAGCCGTGGTGTCTCTCCACCACGGGAGAGGGGTCCATGAATGGCCCTGCCTGTAGAATCTCTACCTAAATGTGTATACACTCACGGCCTGGAACACATGTTTGAAACCTGGACCCAAAGCATCCCTGTGGCCCCGAATGTTACTAAGGAGAGATTCAGCCCGCATTGAAATGCCAGATGATAGAAGCGAGTGGCCAAGCAGTGTGGGCATCCTTGCCAAGCTGGAATGCGAGCAAGCGTGACTAAGCCAACGGGACTAGAGGTGGCAAACAATTCGTGTCTGGTTGGAATCAAGCACTCTGTTGGCAACAACACTTCCAGAACAAGCGAGGGTGACCATAAGCCCTTGTTCCAAGGAGCCCTGTAAAGGAATGAGCTGCCCATTTTGCTGTTACTTCATAGCAATTCGCCAGTGGGACCCTCCCCTGAATGAACTTCCACAGGCACGGCCGTGATGGCAGTGCCACAGCCGGGTCTCCCCAGCCTGCGGCTAGCTCTGCAGAAGTTTGTAAAGGCAGAACTTCAGGGCCCAGACATCTTGTTTCTGTTGCCTTTGCCAGAGCTTTGCTCCCGAGGAGGCTTGCATTGTGTTATAATCACACGGTTTGCAAAGTGATAGTTACGAGTCTGTTAGCATTTCCACCCCAAACCTCGCATTTTCAGCTGCTCACAGTGACTCAAATATAAGAATTCTCTTTAGGCTGAAATTTGGCACACAGGGTCTCGGGCCCAGCTGGGGAGCAATTTCAACCTTTTTTGGGACCGGATTTCAATAACATCCATTTGGCTGTTTTTGAATAACAGCAAAAGTACAACAGAAGAGAAGTTAGCATTTTTTTTTTTTGAGCAAAATGTTTCCATTATGTGCCTGCAGAAATGGTATAGGGTGGAGAGCTATCCTATCAACTCCCAGAAACCTAGCAAGTGATTAGCCTTTGAGTGGCCTGAGTATGTATACTATTTTCTTAAATATACATTTTAAAAAACCCAAAAAACTCTAGTCTGTTATTCAAAAGAGAGGAGAGATTTTGTTTAATAACATATTGTGTTTTTGAAAAGCAAAGTTGACTTGGGAACAATGACATATACTAGGGGATATTGAATGCCTCCTACACCCACGCCACGGTGCCACCCAGGCAATCGCAAATTGTAGGATACAACTGAGTTCCCAAATGGAAAAGGGAAACTGGCAAATACGTATCAGAATGGGGCGAGAGAAGAAAGATACCCCCAGGCCTGCAAAGATGGCATGCACCCAGGGACCTGAGATCTTGTACAATCTCCTTAGTAGGAAGAAGGCCGATCCTTCCAGAACTCAGATCCTTTCTCTTTACCCCCACTCACTCACAACAACAAATCGAGTTACAAAGAACAGATTCTTGAAAGACAAAATGGTAGGAATCTTGGTTGTGAATTTTTTTTTTCTAGATGAAATCTTTCAAGCAGAAGAGGGGGCATAGGAAACCGGATGCATGTGTGTAATCCCAGTCCTCAGGAGGCTGAGGCAGAAGGATCATGAACCCTTGCCTCCAGAAACAAAACGACAATGAGCTGTAGAAAATAATACCACACTTGCGTATCCACTGCTCAGAACACGGAACAAAACACTCCAAACAGCACTGAAGTCCTTTATGCCTATCAGCTTCATTGATAATTCCATGTCTTTTTAGGTAAAGACTTCTTACTGTTTTCTCAGTGTAGGTTATTACTCTCCTTTTATTTCACGGAACTTACCTCTTCCTCCCATATTATTAATGCTTATCTAAAATCTGTCTGTATTTCTGCCTCTCCTTGCCAGAGGCTCCTAGTTTCCACTCTGAAGTAATCCATACACCACATACACTCCATACACCACAGCTGCATCCCAAGCCTGAAAAACACGTTTCCTGTCTGAAGGCAAAGGAAGACAATTTTCTCCAACCCCTGTCGAAGCCATATTCCAAACGGCCGGAGGAACGTCTGTCTATTACATTTTAGGGATTGGTACCAAGAGTGTCTACCATCCAGCTTTTATATGCTTCCAGCCACATCAAGCTGTCTCTGAAACTTAGGGAGCCACCCACTGCTAATCACCACTATATGATCTCCACGTTCCTGTGAACATAGAAGGCAAGACACAAGACTTACAATCCCCCTAGCTCCGCGTGAGCCACCATCAGTCTGTTCTGGTCTCCTAGGAATGGTCTCAGGGCGGCTTCTAACTAGACTGCAGATAAGGCGGTTAGGAGGCTGCAGAGATAGCTTGGTGCTTGTTACACACGCATGAGGACTGAAAGCCAAATCCCTGAGCCAATCCTGGGTAGGCAGGAAGGCCCATCTGTAATTCTAGCATTCCAGTACTCAGAAGCGGGAGACAGGCAATCCTTGGGGCAAGCTGCCTCCTTAATGTGTATCTGTCAGCTCTGGGTTCAACTGAGAGACCGTGCCTCAGTGAATAAAATGGAGAGCGATCAAGGAAGACTCCTAGTATCAACTCAGGGTCACACACGTGCACGCATATGCATGTGTACCAGAATGTACGCATGCATCTATAAACGCACAAACACGCATATGCATGTGCATGCATACCACACACGCATACACAGGAAAGGAAAGGTTCGACCGTCTTGTTGCTGTAGATTTTTTTTTTTCTTTTAAAACAATGTCATCAGCTGCAATATTTGGAGATATGTCTGACTGACAAAGCAAGCCAACCTCACCTCTTCCTGGATCACAGGCCTTTCACTTCATTTTAGTCTATTTTTAAAAGACCCGGGTGCTTTAGGAAATCTGGGCCTCTTCTTAGCCCCAGGGCTGTGAGCGGTACTTGAAAGTAATTAAAAGCCCACATTCAAATGCCAGATGCAGCAGCTCAAACCTGTAATCTCAGCACTTGAGAAGATGGGGTGGGAATGATGTGAGTTCAAGGCCAGGCTGAGCTATACGGTGAGCCTAGATGCGAGACTGCTTTATTTTAGCGAGTGAAGTAGTGCAGGGCTATAATCCCAGCACTTAAGAGGCGGAGGCAGGAAGACCAGCAGCTCAAGGTTATCCCCAGCTATTTAGGTATTTAGTAAGTTTGAAGTCAGCCTGTGCTGCATAGATCCAGATCTTAAAACCCCACTTCCCACTGCCAAGGGCGGTTGTGATGACTGGCTCCAGTAAGAGGGATAGGCACGTAAGACCTCATAAAATTGCAAAGCTTCTGTAAGGCAAAGGACACTGTCAATAAGACAAAACGGCCACCAACAGATTGGGATAAGATCTTTACCAATCCTACATCAAGAAGTTAGACTCCAGAGAATCAAATAACCCTGTTAAAACATGGGACAAAGATATCGAATGGCCGAGAAGCATCTAAAGAAATGTTCAGGGGACTGGAGCAATGGCTCAGTGGTTAAGAGCATTGACTGCTCTTCCGAAGGTCCTGAGTTCAAATCCCAGCAACCACATGGATACAGAAAATGTGGTACATGTACACAATGGAGTACTACTCAGCTATTAAAGACAATGGATTTATGAAATTCTTAGGCAAATGGATGGAACTAGAAAATACCATCTTGAGTGAGGTAACCCAATCACAAAAGAACACACATGGTATGCACTCACTGATAAGTGGATATTAGCCCCAAAGTTTGGAATACCCAAGATACAGTTCACAGACCGTATGAAGCTTGAGAAGAAGGAAGACCAAAGTGTGGGTGCTTCAGTCCTTCTTAGAAGGGGAACAAAATACTCAAGGGAGGAAATTCAGGGATAAAGTGTGGAGCAGAGACTGAAGGAAAGGCCATCCAGAGACTGCCCACCTGGAGATCCACCCCATATACAGTCATCAAATCAAGGCGCTACTGTGGATGCCAAGAAGTGCTTGCTGACAGGAGTCTGATATAGCTGTCTCCTGAGAGGCTCTGCCAGAGCCTGACAAATGCAGAGGCAGATAGATGCTCACAACCAACCATTGCACTGAGCAGAGGGTCCCCAATGGAGGAGTTAGAGAAAGGACTGAAGGAGCTGAAGGGGTTTGCAACCCTGTAGGAAGAACAACAATATGAACCAACCAGTAGCCCTCCCCCCCCAGAGGTCCCCAGGACTAAACCACCAACCAAAGAGTACACATTGGAGGGACCCATTGCTCCAGCCAAATATGTAGCAGAGAATGGCATTGTTGGACATCAATGGGAGGAGAGGTCCTTGGTCCTGTGAAGGCTCAATGCCCCAGTGTAGGGGAATGCAAGGGCGGGGATGCAGGAGTAGGTAGGTGGATAGGGGAACACCCTCATAGAAGCAGGGGAAGGGGCTTTCATGAGGCGAGAGCCAGGAAAGGGGATAATATTTGAAATGTAAATAAAAAAATATCTAATAAAAAAGAAAGAGGGAAGAGCACATACTGCTCCCACAGAGGACCCTAGTTCAGTTCCCAACACACATACATCAGGTGGCTCTCAACTGCTTGTATGTCTAATCCCAGAGAATCCAGCATTCTCTTCTGGCATCTGCAGGCACCTGAATATACATGGTGCACACACTCATTCAGGCACACAATCACACACAAGTTTAAAAACATTTAAAAGCTTTTTTTTTTTTTAAGTTTCCTTTGTTTAGTGATTGTGTGACCTTTGATAAATTACTAGAACCATCTTCATCAGCTTCATAGTTATAGCCAATTGACATGACAGATGCCCTGGAGCTAGAGTTATAGCCAGTTGTGAGCCACCCAGTATGGGAAGAGCATTAAGTGGTCTTTACAAGGTTAAGCCACCTTTCTAGCTCCGGGGAATTATCTTAATGTTGCCGAGTCGCTGAATCTACCAGTACGGAATATAAGCCTCCTGAAGGCAGAGTATCATCTCATTTACACAAACATTCCCAGCATGCCACAGGACTCTTGTCATGGTACATGGCCAGTGCAGTCAATATGCGTTTAGTTAAACTGCCTGAATTTCAGACTCCTCAAATTCTAGGCAGGCCTCTCTGTGTGTGTGTGTGTGTGTATGTGTTCATGTTTGTGCATGTGTGTGCACATGAGTGTGTCTTTGTATGTGATTGTGCATGTATATGTTAGTGTGTGTATATGTGTGTGTATATATGTATGTATGTATATATGTATGAAAGAGAGAGAGAGAGAGAGAGAGAGAGAGAGAGAGAGAGAGAGAGAGAGAGACCCTGTTACTTGTAGTCAAAGTCATCTTTGGCAGACAGAACATCTTAAACTGTCCCCCACACTATCCACACACATAAATAAACATACTTGTGACAGGGGTTAACACACGGGATCCATGGCTCCAATGAATTCTTTTAGAGGTAGCTTCCTGGCACAAGCCAAATCTAGTATTTGCAGACTTGGGCCTGGGTTTAAGGTTGGTTAAATGTGAACTCACGGTTACAGCTATGTTAGGTGCCAGTGTGAGCAGTACCCACAGCAGGTTAATGAGGGGAGGACAGAGCTAAATAGTTACAAACCAAAGACAAGCTCCGACGGCACCAGAGCGTGAGCACCTCCTACCTTCCAGTTCTCCACAACTGGAAAACAGCTTTTCTTGTAATGAAGCCTCTTCCTTACATCATCTTGAGCAAGGCAAAAAAAAGCCAAAAAAAAAAAAAAAAAAAAAAAAAAAAAAAAAAAAAAAAAAACCAAAAAAAAAAAAAAAAAAAAAAAAAACATAAAATAAAATTTGTTTGTGTGCTGGTTTTNGCTTTTCTTGTAATGAAGCCTCTTCCTTACATCATCTTGAGCAAGGCAAAAAAAAAAAAAAAAAAAAAAAAAAAAAAAAAAAAAAAAAAAAAAAAACCAAACCAAAACAAAACAAAACAAAAAAAACAACATAAAATAAAATTTGTTTGTGTGCTGGTTTTAATCATAGTCATGTATTCTAAGCAGACCACACCTCACTTGCTATAAGTATAGTATGTATCCATAAAAAAAAAATATATGGTAAAGACACTGAGGGACAAATACAACCCGAAACACAGCTATAAAAGCCTTGAACCCTTCTATGAGGAACAGGCAGAGTGGGCCCCGGGGTCTCCAGCTACCTCTCTTCTGTGCCTGGCAGCTGCTCTAACCCCGTCCCCAAACCTCTTCACCCACAGCTCTCCAAGTCCTCTTTTCCTAATCAGCTTCGAATGACTTCCCAATTTGCTTTTTTTTTCCCCTTTGAGGCTTGCGTGCACAACTCTCTCTCTCTCTCTCTCTCTCTCTCTCTCTATATATATATATATATATATATATATATATATATATATCAACCTAAAACTGGCTAGATTCCATGTCTAAAACGTTTCGGTAGCACACAGGGGCCAGCTGGCTTCAGGCCATGACTGGTGGCCATTGTACAGCTGCTGCACATCTGCAGGTCCCCGTATGCTCTTTTATTACTATCTGCTCTCTATGGCATGTTGTCAAAGGTCTGGTGACTACATCTGCTGGAATCTTGTCTCTATCTATATGTGGCTTGGAACAGGGTATAGTTACTCCTAGCAAAGTGTATTCACGACGTACTGATGAATGAAAATGTCGGAAGAAATGTGTACTTGGGTAAAGGGACTGCTTCCATACTTACCTCTTAGCTAGGAAGGGTTCTTTTAAATGTTCCCACACCCAACTGCCTTCTCTGTGCTTTGAGCGCAGACCTACTCATAATGATAAATTCTGTGTTCCTGTCACTCAGTTGAGTCAGCTGTTTCCATATTAATAGGATATTGTGCTCACTATTAAGAATTGCTCACTGTGGATTCCTGCTCTTACATGGCTTCCCCTACTCTCCAAGTCTCTCTCACTCTCCTCACCCACACACTACCCACACTCACCCACATACCCATACATCCATACCATATGCACACATACCATATACACATACACACCATAAACATACCATACACACTATGCACATACCATACACACATACCATACACATACTATATACAGTATGCACACACCATATACACACACCATACACACACACCATATGCACATATAACACACACTATGTACACACCATAAACACTATGCACACACCATATACACACATACTCCACATACCATACACACACATACTCCACACACTATACACACACCATACACATATACCATACACATACACACATCATACATACACACACCATACACATACACTATACACACACACCATACATATACACACCATACACACACACTATACATATAGCATACATACACACGCCATGCACATACATTACTATACACACACCCCATGCACAAACACCATACACATATAACACACACACACACACACACACACACACACACACACCACACCACACACACCACACCACACCACACACATTCATCTGAAAAATTGAGCCTCAGGGCTTCTGTATACTTGGCCAGCATCTTCAAGGTCACTAATGTTACCTCTCATCTCTGCTGTGTGGGAGCCAGAGAGTGAGTCATCGGGGTGAGTGCTGCCTCTGTAATACTACCAGATTGTGTTTGTCTCCACTTCAAAGCTCTTCACTTTAACAGAATAGTATTTCTTCATCCCGCCCACCCAAACAGCAGTCTGGATGCTGAGAGGGAGCAGTTACATGAACAACACTGTTCTTTCCTTCCCCCACCTCAGAACACTTGCAAGACCTTTGGGGAAGCCACTAGGCCTCAGACTAGACAGGTTCCTACTAAAGGGCACAGCTTGGCCTCTTATTTAACCCTCCCACCCCAACACCCCCCCCTCCTCCCTTCCTCTTTCAGCTTTGTCACCTCAGTCTGTGATTCTGCCTTTCCTGATCAGTCTTAATCATTCCTTGCCCCTCTGCGTCTTCTGTTCTCTTTTCCATTTACAAAACAGTTTGTGATTTTGAGTTTTCTGAGTACAGGAGACAGATGGGAGAGGGAGCTTTAGACCTAGAATCTAGAAAAGGGGGTGGAGAGAGAGAGAGAGAGAGAGAGAGAGAGAGAGAGAGAGAGAGAGAGAGAGAGAGAGCGCTCTTTCCTTTGCCTCGGTTTCTGCATGGGCTCCACTGTTTCAAACTCATTTGACCTTGAACCATGGACAGAACCATCATGCATGCCATTACTGAGCACCCGGCCACACTGCTAAAATTTCCATATTCGTATTTCAACTCCCTATGACTAAAAGGAGCAGCTCTAACTTGTTTTTGAGACAGGTTTCACTATGGGGTGAAATATAACACAGGCTGACCTTGAACCCGGGATATTTCTGCCTCAGTCTCTGAATTGTGGAGATTCCAGCTGGGAGCTATCTGCGTAGTCTTACTCACCCGTGAGTAAAGCGAGATTCAAAGATAGCTTCTCCAAGCTGACAGGCAGTAGCAGACATAAGGAAAATGATCATGTAGGTGCCAGGACCATGTTTTCCGCTGCTGTCATTGTCGTTAGTGAGAGAACGGACATTAGTCAGTCTTTAGTTCCCAAGGTTTCCATGCCCTGGATTCATAATTTCAATTTATGAAATACATTGAAGGAGTATAATTGTCTCCGGTCATTCCTATGTCACTTTAGCCCAGAGCAGCTTCTGGTTGCTGCCAGTGGTATTTAGACTTATCTTCCGTGTGCAGAACAGCACATCTAATAAGTTCTAGCAATCCTTGCTCACGCCCTGTGAGGACTCACCTTGTTCTAGGCCTAGAACAAGGATGTCATTTACCATCCGTGCTAGCACATGGACTGGGGGCCTTGCGGGGGGGGGACATTATTAATAACCATGCTGGGCATAACCATGCTTGGCCATCTTCTTCAGACAAACTGCAATGAAGCTAGCGTCTCCCATGAACTCGGAGGCTGCTTATAATACACCCTAAACTAAACACTCTGCAAAACAAGAGAGCAGAGGTTTTAGGGGACAGAAGAGCTGCCTGTCAGACTCCAGCCTCTCTGTCTCTGTGTTCTCAGGCCTGGTTGTTTGTAGTAAAGGACGGGAGGTAGGAAGAGCGCGATTCATCACCATGTTCATTGTCCCAGTCCTTGAGAAAGTGGTACTTACACACCAGTGGCTTAATACTTACACTTCAAGCTAGAGGTCACCCTGCATACCTGTAATCCCAACGTTCCTCAAGCAGGAGTGAGAGGGTCACCAGTCCGGGGGCTAGCCTGGGCTATAGCAAGACCACGGTGACCCCACCCTCCAAAAGAAAGAGTCATTGGCCCTTTCATTTTTAAGGAATACATTTAAAATTTATTTATTATTAATGAGGTGGGAACATATTGAGGAATGGGTTTGGAGGTCAAAGGGAAACTTAGGAACTTGGAGTTGGTTCTCTGCTTCCACCTATACGTGGCTCTGGGCGGTGGTGAGAAGGGGCAGGGGGATGCGGGTACTATACGTTGATCACCAAGCGCCTAAAGCAAGCATCTTTATCTGTTGAGTCATTTAGACAGTCTTTTGTCAGTCATTTCCATCTTTTCTGATTGCATTCACTTATTTATTGGGGGCATGTGTGCGCATGTGTGCGCATGTGTAGTAGAGGTCAGAGAACAAACTGCAGAAGGTAGTTCTCTCCTCCCCCCAGTAGGTCCCAAGGATTGAACACAGGTTCGCCGGCTTGGCGGCAGGCCCCTTCACTGGCTGAGCCATCTTGACGGCCAAGTCATTTTTATCTTAACTGTGGATCCCAGCTCTACCCTAGATATGCTGAAAATATATGCTGAAGCAGGCTTGGGTAACTAACTGACTAACTGCATTTTAAAAGCTCCTGCAAAAAAAAAAAAAGAAAAGAAAAAAGAAAAAAGAAAAATTCATCTCTCTATCAAAGTGGCACCAAATATTTGCACACTCACTGTACACTGAGAGGTACAATTTCGGGGGAGGTTCCTGATGGAGTCAATTGCCCAACTATCTGCAACATTAGATGCCTTAATCACTCACTATTCAAATCAAATAACTTAAACCACACGAACCATTTTTCTTTCTCTGGAGGGGTTGCTGTGGATCGAGGCCGAGGTGATGCATGCTAACTATGTGCTTCACCCTAGAGAGACACGCTAGTCCCTTACATATGTTAACCTTATAATTACTCTTAGCATAAATTCTTAGATTCTTAGCCATCTATATATACATATATGCATATACATATATGCATATACATATATGTATATATACACATATGGCTAAGACTATATTCTTAGCAACTTACATTGGATTAAGAAAAGAGAACATTTCAATGCTATCCGATCATCACAGTACTAACATTTGCCACGAATTGAGCAACATATATGTGGGTTATTTGCATACAGTGTAAGAAGGCATGCGACCTCTGCTTTCTAAACCTGGGAACCCCAGCTTAGAGAATTTGCTTGACCTGCCTGGGGCCTCCCAGCTTGTGAGTGGCAGAGTTTGAAATATTTGGGGAACACATACACACTCTGAGTATACAGAAAAAAATAGTTATTGGAAGGGCACATCAGGCATGTGAGCCAGTATGACCTTCTGTGAGCGAGTCCTAGCCTCCGAGAGATCTGAGTGGCAACACAGAGAGGCGCAGAGGCATTCCTTTGATATAGAAAAGCTGCGTAGCACCAATTACCGGTTCACATTTGGGATAGCTTGGGAACCGGCTAAGCATTTTGCAGGCCAGCCTTGGGACTCAGCTCTCTTTTGTTGGCGGAGCTGCTGCACCGCTCTTTATTCATATTTTTTAAGGCAGCACAGGCACAGCGAACGTTCTCTAATTGCACGCCCTTCCTGCAGTACGCCTGCTCCTTCTGAGCTCCATGGGCTGGCTCCATACGCGGCTCGTGTGGGGAAGGGCTGGTGGCAGCTGCAAGTTGGTGTGTGACACATTGAGTCGTCATATTTCTCTTCTCTGTGGCCCTCCAAAGCCCTTTCCAACATAACTTTTCCCCATCTGTTCTCGTTTGCACTGCATAATAGGGGACAGGTTTTGGAACTTGGGATTCAAAAAAAAAAAAAAAAAAAAACATTAAGAGAAAATAAAAAATGAGATGGAATTTGAGTAGAAAGAAACTCACTGGCTTCCCGCCCCCCTCCTCAATCACTGGGATCATTACCAGAGTATTAAAACGATCAAGTTTTTTAGTCTCGTTGATGTTGATTCCTTATATATGTGGTAGTGAGGAAATGCAGGGGAGGAGGAAGAGAGAGAGAGAGAGAGAGAGAGAGAGAGAGAGAGAGAGAGAGATCTCAAATTGCTTTCAATTGTCTGCATAGCAATAAGGCAGGCAGGCAAGGCTGAGCTGAGGACACACTCAGCCTTGCCCATAACCTGGCTTAGCTTTCCTCATATTTGTTCAGCTTCTTTAATAAGTGCATTCATTGTCTCATGCCCAGGTTTCTCCTCTGGACACTGGATGCCAGAGGGGAAGCTTAGAATATCTAGAACCATTTTCAGAAGCACCACAAGCACACCTCTGTGCTCTGAAGTGCACTTTCCTTCTGTACATTGTGTGTGTGTGTGTGTGTGTGTGTGTGTGTGTGTGAGAGAGAGAGAGAGAGAGAGAGAGAGAGAGAGAGAGAGAGAGAGAAACTGCCAGGAGCACAATATACTCCCAATTTCCCAGATATCTTTGCTTAGGCTAAAGCGAACGTAGGCATTTAAAGTTGGAAGAGTGAACACATTTAAGGAAGAATATTCAGTAAACAATAAACAGGAATCTGACAAAACAGAGAGAGTACAAGACAGTCTGCTTAGGAAGCAATTAGGGGCTAAGGATGCAGCTTAGTTGGTAGAGTGCTCATCTCACATTCGAGAGGTTCATTTCTGGTGCGGCACAAAACCACAGGTGCTGGGGATGCCTGTCACCCACCATCGGGAGGTGGGGGCAGGAGGATCGGGGAATAAAGGGTCATCCTTGACGGCATTAAAAAAGTTGGAGGCTAGCCTGGGGTACATGGGCAGAGTGGAGTTTCATTCATCCTTTCCTTACGGCCTTTAGGAAAGTTTTATTACTGTATCAGCTATAAGTTCCCGGTGCGACATTACTCAGAGACCAGAGGTCACTGGCTCAGCAGGGGTTTCGAGTTCTTTGTGGAGGGCGGCAGCCCTCTCTGACCATCTGAGGAAAGGTTGTGGATTTCCTTGGGGAAAATATACCTTCTCATGCTCCTCCAGACTTGCATAGAGTTTCTGGGTCCTCAGGATAATTTAGCATCCGCCCACAGACTCCTAGAGGAGTAAGGATCACGCATGCGTGCATGGTTGTGTCCGCCCGCTTCTCTGTTTTCTTGGTTCCGTAGGTCAGTAGTTGAGTCTTTAAGGCACGTCTTCTATAGTTCTGTTAGGAGCACCATCTTCCCTCACTGCAGATGCAAGGAAAAGCAACCCAGCTTGCTGTCTGTGCTGAGAAAGTACACACCAAGTTCACTTCCTAACC
>NC_034592.1:45073613-45110216 GCF_900095145.1 Mus pahari | reverse complement strand
CTGATTTCCAGAGTGGTTGAACAAGCTTGCAACCCCACCAGCAATGGAGGAGTGTTCCTATTTCTCAAAACCCAGACATACTGCGAAAATATCTGCAGCCGAGACCTGTTGTTAGTTTTTTTTCCAGGTCAACTTGGGATGTCTAGCTCCCTACTCCATTAATGTAGAAACCGTGAACACCGCCGTTTCTCGTGTGCCTGTTGCTAATCCATCCATCGGCGGGCACTTGTCACAGACAGACCTAGTAGCATCCCTGTTTTGCATACCAGAACCTCAGAAGAGGAGGATACAAGACATGAGAGCCCTGAGAGGCTTTTCCTTTGTTAATTTTGTACAGAAGAGCCAGGCACACACCACGTTTTATGATACAGGTTCCCCTCCAGCAACTTCTTGGGAGCTGAGTATTGTTTTTATAACCTCTTCTGCATCCTCTGTTCATATTTCCCAGAATTCTCAGCCTCTTTTCTCCAAGTACTCTGCTATGTCTGCGGAAATGGTGATGATAACCAGAAACAATTTTCTTCTGTAACCTAAGACCACACAATTACTAAATAAGGGGATCATTTTGTTGGTAGTCATTGAGATAATATCTCATGGAGCCGCAAACTCACTGTGTAGCCAAGAATGACCTTAAACCTCCACCCAAGGGTCAAGTGCTCAGCACCACACTCAGCTATATAGTCTCTTGCTACTATGTGGCTCTTTTATGCTCTGTTTCCACCCCTTCAACCCCTTAATACTAGATAAAAGAGAAAAAAGATAGAGAAGAAAGGAAAGAGATCCCTGAACAAAGTCAGGAATCTGAAAAGGGGCGATGTTATTGTTAAACTACTTTCTGCAGATTATGCACGTTGATTTCCTCGGGGCATGTTTGGTCTTCATTGCCAGGATATCTAATTTCTTCTTGTTTCTTCTTTGCAAATAACTACTTATCACACCGTGCCCAACAGCAACCAACAACACACAACCAACCAACCAACCAATAACTCACTAACAACGCACCCTCCTCTCGGGGGCCCTAGCATTTATAAACCCTCTGAAGAGTCCTCAGAATTCCAAACATCACATAATCACAGAAAGTATCTGCAGCTGGCTAAAGCATTTGGCAAATCCAAGTCAGCTGCTGTGGACAATCCGAAGCAGCCCCGTATCCCACACCTGGGATTAAAGTGAAAGCACATTCCCATAACATTTCTGTGTTTTTTTTTCAAAGAAACCAAAACTCCAAAAATTGTCACTACACTCAGGCCAGAAGAATAATTCTAAGCAGACATATTTACTGAAAACATCCCGTGCATTGGGTCATGCTGCTGGAGGTCAGATGCAAGTTCTCCTTTCAAATCCCCATCTCCCTCTTGAGAATTATCTACTCCACTGTACAGATGGCTTAGTGGTTAAGAGCACTCGCTGCTCTTGCAGACAGGACTAAGGTTGAGTTCCCAGCATCCACATGGCAGCTCAAAACTCCCTGTAACCCCAGTTCCAGGGAATCCAAGTCTTCTGGCCTCTGCAGACACCTGAATCTACACGGTGCACAGAAACTCATTCAGGCACACACTCCAATTCTAGGGAAGATGTTGCCCTCTTCTGACCTCTGCTGGCACCAGGCACACAGGTGATGCACTTACATACATGCAGGGAAAACACTCTTACACCTAAAACAAGTTAAATCAATATTTTTAAAGCATTAATCATGTTGCCTTCCCCTCCCCATGCTCCCACTCCGTAGCTGTGGATCTCTGTGCGGTTAAAACAGCCAACATAGATATGCCTATTTCCTCTTGCTGTTTTTTTTTTTTTTCTTTTAGCTGAGATTTTGTGGCACAGTATTTTCTTGCTCTCGCTGGGATCTTTTTGTTTCATTTGCCAATATACTGTGAAGTTCACCTGGTATAATGCATTACAAACTCCCTTATTGCAGTTTTCAAATGCTTCAGTGTCCATTGTAAGGATGCACCTTCATTTCCTGACAGAGTATGTCATAGGTTACTTCCACTTTTTTTCCCCTTTCTCTTTAGTGCTGTGACAAGAACTTTGCACACACACACACACACACACACACACACACACACCATTCTACCATAGTCAAGCAGGGGATATAGTTTGTTGGTGATACAAGGTGTAACGGAAAACAGGTACTAAGTGAAATGTGCTTCTTCAATGTGCCCAGAAAGCAGGATGTTAGGCATGTCCCAGGACAGAGAATAGCAGGAGCACAGGGTGAGGTACTAGGAAAAGTTTATTCAAAAAAAAAAAAAAAAAAAAAAACTAAGAATGAAGTGAGCTGCTGAGCTGGTAAAAGACATAGCTCCAAAAAGCAGAAGAAGGCATTGCAAGACCCTTTTACATCATCGCGCAACATCTGCCTCCTTTCTCTTCTATCTCTGTCCTTTTTAAAACATGCTCCGTCTGCTACAGGTAGTACAGGTGAAGAAGGATTTTCAGTCTGGTTTCATTGACTTGGTTCTTTCATATATTAATTCTGATATCTTACTCCATATCCCTATCCGGCCTCTGCAGGGAGTTGGTCAATGAGGGCCAACAGTTCAACCTGGCTTCCCATCCCTTAAAGACCCCAGAGAAGATGAGAGAAGCAAAAACTTGAACCCACTTCAGTGGCTTTCTTGACTTTAATAGAATCACCCAAAGACAACTTTTTAAAATTAGGTAATAGTTTTCCTTTCTTGCCTTTCTTCTTTCTCCCTTCTTCCCTTCCTTTCTTCCTCCTTCTCCCTCCCTTCCTCCAGCCCTCCTTCCTGTACAAACTTGCCTAAGGATTATTTTAAAACACAACTTTCTGACATGAAGGCGAACAATTCTTGGACACACCCTCCCCCACCTCCGGGTCCTTTCAGGGCTGTTAGGCCAAGGGTCCTCTATCACTTCCTGGTGGCTTTCAGTCCTTAGATATATCTGATAAGCGTTTAGAATAGCTGCTACTGTGGAGTAGTTAAACAGATTTTGTATGATAAATGTTCTTAGGGAAGTTAAAAAAAAAAAAAACAAAACAAACAAAAAAACCATTGTTTTGAAAAACATGTTTTAAAAATAATTTTATAGACTGCAGATTTTGTAAATGATCGTGTGAATTGTTGAGAGGGGGTTCCCAACCTTGTTAATGTCCCCCTAGCATTAGGCTTTTGTTCCCCAGCTTTGAATATGTCATTTTCTCCCACAGACTGCATTTCTAGGGGTATAATTGCTGTCTCCATGTAAAAGACAACTCATGTGCATACATTTCCACGCACTGCCATGAGACTCTGCCTCCCCTCATTTTAATGCAGATGTGAGCCGAGGGTAGAGTTACCCTCACTTCCCGGAGTAGATGAAACAGATTACACATTAAATATTGTCTTTGGAACCAGGTGCACAGAAACAACCAATTACCCAGACAGCTCGTCACGTCTTGATATGTTTACCGCATTGTTTTTTTGTTTTCTCTTTTAAATATTTGGCGAAATTATTCTGAGGCATTCATTTTCCCTGCAACGAACAGAATATGCTTATTAATAAAGGTCCCCTTTGTGCGACTCAGTCACAGTTGACTCACAGGAGCCTGCAAAACCACATTGGAAAGTTTCTTAACTGAACTCAAGTTGCCTGGAAGACAAAGCTTGATTACTATAAAGAGGAGACTGCTTCTGGCGCTTCCTGAGGAAACAATGGGCTTGAAATCACCAAGAGGAGAAGGGGTGGAAGGAGTGAAGGAGGTCTCTGTTCCCTCCATTCCTCCTTGAATTGATCATACAGATGTATCCAACTTTCGGTCACTGCTAATAACATCTGGAACTGTCTCCGTGTATCTGTTCAGGAACCATGTTAGTGTCTGCCCACCATTTCCAGATGAGGTCTCATTAGGCAAACCCAAACCCTCTTGCTGGCCCGTAACTTAGAGACACCCTCCAGCCACTGCCTTCTGAGCGCTGAGATTAAAGGCTTGTGCCATCAACATGGCCAGCCATGCTGATTGACTGATTGATTGATTGATTGATTTTGATGAAGATTGTTGTTCCTTTGGGTCTTTTGTAAATCTGCAATGCACATGAACACAAGAGCTCACCATGACTTGTATCTGTTGTTTCGAGACTTCTACCACGTGTGGAGGAGGGGCTGTGTTACAGGTCCACAGTCATTAGCCTCCCAAATAATCTAAGAGCCGGACTGGTGACCCACAGAAGCATAAATGTAGGCGGCCACAGCCCCTCCCCTGGGCTACCCGAAGCCGCACCTTAAAAGATGGCACCTGTTGGCTGTGGAGCTTGTGGTAAACAGGTCCATATTTGGTGGTGATATGTTCCCGCTCTTCTGGTTGACGGAGGCCGCGCCCCTGGTGAGGTGACGTGACCTGCCACGATTGGAGTGGATAAGAGTCTAAAAGGGCTTGTATCCCCGGACTCGGGAGAGATGAAGAGGGAGATGATGAAGATTGAAGCTTGCTGAATAAACTGCTGTTAGAAGAACTGGTGGTTGTGGCTTCCTTGCTGGTCAAGAGAGGGCGAGACACATACACATCACTTTGACTTCAACACCACTTTGGTCTATATAGGAAGTTCTAGAACAGTCAGGACTACATAGAGTAACCCTGTCTTAAAAAAAAAAAGGAAAAGAAAAGGCAAGTGTCATGGTGCACACCTTTAACCTTTAATCCCAGAACTGGGAGTGGGGAGGCAGAAGCAGGTGGATCTCTCTGAGCTCCAGGCCAGTCTGGTCTACCTAGAAAGTTCCAGGACAGCCAGCAGAGGTACATGATAAGACGCTATCTCAAACTTTTAAAAAAGAAAGAAAGGAAGGAAGGAAGGAAGGAAGGAAGGAAGGAAGGAAAGAAGGAAGGAAGGAAGGAACGAAGGAAGGAAAGAAGGAAGGAAGGAAGGAAGGAAGGAAGAAAGAAAGAAAGAAAGAAAGAAAGAAAGAAAGAAAGAAAGAAAGAAAAAGAAAGAAAGAGAAAGGGAAAGGGAAAGGGAAAGGGAAAGGGAAAGGGAAAGAGAAAGAGAAAGGAAAGGATAGAGAAAGAAAAGAGAAAGGTAAGAGGAGAGGGATCTGCAAGAGTTGGCCAGTGTGCAATTGGTGGGATGGAAACCTTTAGGAAGTTTGGGGACAGGGACTTTGTGTTAGGTAGGGCTGTCCACAGTGGGCTGCTGCTATGTGAAACAGGGAGGTGAGGTGTTATTAGAAGCCCCATAGAGGGCTGGAGAGATGGCTCAGCAGTTAAGAGCACTAAAAGCACTGCTCTTCCAAAGGTCCTGAGTTCAGTTCCCAGCAGCCACATGGTGGCTCACAACCATCTGTAATTGGGATCCAATGCTCTCTCCTGGTGTGTCTGAAGACAGCGACAATGGACATACATGAAAATGAGGAAAAATTTAGACAATTGAAGCCCCATAGAAAGACTTAGCGTGCATGGCTTGGAAGTCAAACACCTGCTGATAGAACTGTTAAGCAGGGCATATCTGCCCAGTATTCCAAGCTCATAAACCCCAGCTTGCTTTGGAAAGTAGGGGGAGTTTTATGGAAAGGAGGGGAAACAATATACAACAGAGAGAAACCAAAATTATGCTGTTTGCAAGTGGGGAGGGAGGGAGAAAAAGAGCAAGCAGTATGAGCATGGGAACGTGTGTGTGTGTGTGTGTGTGTGTGTGTGTGTGTGTGTTATATGCCTCTGTGTGTGCATGTATGTGCATGCAAATTTCTTTGTGTATGTGTATATGTTATTATATGCCTCTGAGTATACATGTATGTGTGTGTGCATCTCTGTGTGTGTATTTGTGTGTATGTTATATATGTGCCTATGTGTGTATATACATGTATATACACATGTATGTGGTGTATGTGCCCCTGTGTATACATGTATGTGTGTGTACATTTCTTTGTGTATGTATGTTTATGTATGTTGCATATGTGCCTCTGTGTGTACATGTCTGTGTGTGCAAAGTTCTTTGTATATGTATGGTTGTATATGTGCCTCTGTGTTCATATGTATGTGTCTGCACATCTCTGTGTATGTGTGTGCATGTTGTATGGGGGTCTCTGTGTGTGCATGTATGTGTGTGCACATGTGTGTGTGTGTGTGTTGGGACTGAACTCACTCAGAGCCTTAGGGTTTACTAGGCAAGTGCCCCATCCATGAGCTATATCCCCAGTTTCTGTATTTCTTTTTCATAAATCATCTCTGAGACATCTTTGAGAAGATAAACCTTTTAGATGTGAGCCAGAGAACGTGAAATAACACCAAATACTGCATCTCTCTTATGTGTTATGTTCAGTGTGGAAGGTGGTCCAAGGTCTGTGGAGGGCAACCTTAA
Source organism: Mus pahari (assembly GCF_900095145.1). Classification (NCBI taxonomy): domain Eukaryota; kingdom Metazoa; phylum Chordata; class Mammalia; order Rodentia; family Muridae; genus Mus; species Mus pahari. The sequence continues at coordinate 45,103,917 of NC_034592.1, read as the reverse complement.
ATGTTCTTGCAGAATTATGAATACACACACACTTAACCTTGTATCTTTATTCTGAAGATACTTAATGCTTGTTAAATATATATATATATATATATATTTCTCTGTGTAGCTCTGGCTGTCCTGGAACTCACTCTGTAGACCAGACTGTCCTTGAACTCAGAAATCTGCCTGTCTCTGCCTCCCAAGTGCTGGGATTAAAGGCGTGCGTGCCACTTCTTTTCTAATCATCAATTTCTTGAAACAACAACAACAACAACGAAAAAGGTAGAGGTTAGATTAGATTAGTCCTAAATCTTTCTCATTATTTTGTTTTTTGTTCCAAAGGTTTCATGGTGGTGATAATGATGCTTTTTTTCCTTTTCTTTCTTTTTTCTTTTTTGCTTTATTGTGAAAAACCAAGTATCTAATTAAGACTGCTCTGAGTATTGTTACCCAACACCTAAGTAGATGAGGGCCACACAGAAGCAGATGACTCAAAAACAAAACAACAACCAATCAAAAAACCAAAAAAGAAAGTGCTGTGAGACTGAAATATTAATGGAAAGGGATCAGGTACTTTGCAGTTAGAAACATGATCAGGATTTCTACTCCTGGGAATCAGAAGCCTAAAGAAATGATGAGATGTGACCGAAAGTTGTATATAGCCACAGATCTTAGTCACAGTCTCAGAGATTACCTAATGACTTGGAAAAATACTCAGAATACAAGCAAGAAACTAAGGGAGACTATGTGTTCTTTTACATACTTTTCTCGGCAGTTGGAGAGATAGCTCAGTGGTTTGGAACCCTGGCTGTTTTTCCAGAGAACCTAGATTTGATTCCAGCACCCATAGGGTGGATTACAAAGAACTATATTGCCAGTCCCAGGGGAATCTGACAGACACTTTTGGCCTCTGCTGGCACTGCAGGCATAAGTATACAGACATGCATGCAGACAAAACATCCACACATATAAAATAAAATAATTTTAAAAGATAGGAATACTTTTCTCTCTATAATTTATTTTTAAAGTAGATATGACATTTTTACTTTTTATTTTTCAAAACATTTGTCTATTCATATGACTAATAACTATTGTGAAAAAGTTAAAATTATAAACCAAGAGTAAAAGTATACAGTAAGAAACTGCTGGTATATACAGAGTTTCATTTTGAGGGAATGAAGATGGTTTTAAATTGATCTGCTGTGATGATTGCTCAGGTCTTTGAAAGAAATATTTAAACTGTACACTTGAAATGGGCAATGTATATAATACAAAAAGACAACCCAGCATGTATGGGTTCTCCCAGGGGACCAGAGTTAGATAGAGTCCCAAGAGCCATGTCAGGCAGCTCACAATGACTGTAACTCTAACTCCGGGGGGATCCAATGCCTTCAGCTACTGTGGGCACTTGCACATATGTACATATGCCTATACACAAACATATATACATATACATATATATATATATATATATACATGTATATATATATATATACACACATATATATGATTTAAAATAAATCTTTAAATGTAATTATATCTCATAAAGTTTCTATTGAAAAGAAGGGTTTGGGATGGTGGTGGCACATGTCTTTAATCTGAGTACTGGGAGTCAGAGGCAGGCAGATCTTTGTGACTTTGTGGCCAGCCTGGATGATCAGGGTTACACAGAGAAACCCTGTCTTGAAAAAGGGAGTTCGGGGAGGTTTGGGACAGAGGGTGGAGTCACATGCCTTTAATCCCAGCATTTGGGAAGCTGTGCATTTGAGGCCAGCCTTGTCTACATAGTGAATTGTACGCCAGCGAAGGTTATATGGTGAGTCCCTGTCATAACAAACAAAACATAGGGAATGGAGGGATGTGGCTCTGTAGTTGAGAGCTTGCCCACCATGCCCAAGGCCTCAGGGTCAATCCATGCACATGTATGCATATGCCCAAATATGAGAACCCATCCACATAACAAGGTACAAAGGTTACTTGTACTGATATAATCTCAATATTATCAATGGTAGCATCTTCATGTATAGCTGTCTAAATCCATTTCTGCACAGCATACATGCTAGTTCAAAAAAAAAAAAACCTAAAGAATTGAGTTGTAGAATGCATACCACTTCAGAAAACATTTTTTTCTTCCTTCCTTCCTTCCTTCCTTCCTTCCTTCCTTCCTTCCTTTCTTTCTTTCTTTCTTTCTTTCTTTCTTTTTTTTTTTTGATTTTTTTGAGACAGGGTTTCTCTGTATAGCCCTGGCTATCCTGGAACTCACTTTGTAGACCAGGCTGGCCTCGAACTTAGAAATCTGCCTGCCTCTGCCTCCCGAGGATTAAAGGCGTGCACCACCACAAACGGCTCAGAAAACATTTTTAATTACAACATGTATAATTTCATATAATCAGAGAGTAAAATGGGACTGGGGAGGTGGTTAGGAGAAACACATTCTAGCCCCAGTCTTGCCTTCAATAACTGTAAAACCTTGAAAAGCTGTGTGTGTTTTGGGGACTAACTTTTCCAAGGAGAAAAGGCAGGGATGTGATGGGAGGGAGATCTCTAGAAGCTTCCAAGCCCCCTAACAGAGTGACACAGTAAAAATAATCTTGGGAGTAACAATTTAATTGTAACAGTAAAGACTGTTTATCAAAGGGTGATTGGTGAGCATTGCGATACATTGTGACATTAATTAAAAGCAAAAAAAGCACAGAAGCACAACTTATACTACGTTGCCAGTTGTGACAAAGCAAAGGAAAACACATGTAATTGTTCCTATTTCTAGAACATTTCTGAAACGATACATGGCAGCTGGCAACAAGAGGAAACTGGTTCTTTGTGCTTGCTTCACTACAGTCTGTCCTTTTGTCCTTGTATACTTTGTATCTTTCATTTGTTCTTATACCTTGTTGTTGGGGTTGAACCCGGGGCCTTGAGAATGCTAGACAAGCACCGGTGGTATGTCCCTGCCCCTTGAATCATAGTTTCAAATGCCACCAACAAAACCACATTAAGACAAATGTCTTGGTAACAAAGGGATGCGAGCGTCAGTATAGAGCTAAAAACTTACTTTCTCCCGCTAACCCATTTGATCAAGTCCCTTCCCTCAGCTGGTGAGACCCTCATGATTTGGACTTGGCCCAGGCTCCCTTAGCCTCCTCCTTTGGCCACGCACCTTCATCCTACCAGGGTCCAAAAGGCAGTGTGAGTTCCTGGAAATCTTGAGCTCTTCACTCTCAGAAAGGTCAAATGCAGGAATTCCAAATAAGGTCTGGGGTTTCAGCCCTGACAGGTCTCCAAGTAGCAGCCCAGTCCTGGCTCCACACCAGAAGAGAAGAAAGAAGGCTATGAAATCTGAAGTTACTTGTGTAAGGTCACATGGCTAGTTCTCCACTATATGTAATTAACCTTAGTAGCTGTTCTCTGGAGTTTCATTCAAAAAAAAAAAAAGTAGGTTAATAAAAAGGAAGTGGCTGCATTTTAGATATGGTTAGAATTGGGGCCACATTAGGCCTTAGAAAATTAATTTGATTTCTTATCTATGACAATGTCCTCACAGTGCAAACACTCAGAGAGAAATCAGGAAAAGGAATATTCTCTAAAAATGAAAAGCCACCTTGATTCAGAGTCCACCACAGTGAAATTTGAAATGCATTTGTTTAATTTGATGAGGAAATTGATTTGATCTTCCTAACGTCGTTTATCTGAGGGACTCAGGGGACTGGCGTTTGAAGCCCACATCTAGACAATGAAGAGACATTAACCATAGTTAAGTAAGTTAAAAACTCCAGTAACTTCAGAGTTCCAACCTCAGAAAAGCCCGAGGGAATCTAGCCCTTCAAGATGGCAAAGAAGTCAGTCAGGAGGAGTCCAAAATGCAGGCAAAGGAGGCAGATCCTTGGGGAAATATTCCTTCTCAAAGGAGACGTATGAGCAGAGCATACAAGCACACATGTGTGCACACATGCACAATCACACACACAGACACAGACACACACACACACACACACACCAACAAAGCTGTACCTCCCACTTCACAAATACAAATCCATATGCATGCCTCACCAGTGAGATTGTGTTCCATGACTGTCAGATCCTTTGAAAATATGTGCACTTCTATTTTTATAATGTTTATTATTTTGGCTTATTAACGCTATAGAATGATTGGAACACAGGGTCCCCTGAAAGAAAGACCAGAGAGTACATTTCTAATGTGAACAAGGTGTTGTCTTCATATTGTGAGACAGGGTCTCAGTAGCCAGGGAGTGCCTGGATAAAGAGTCTCTGAGAGAGAGAGAGAGAGAGAGAGAGAGAGAGAGAGAGAGAGAGAGAGAGAGANAGAGAGAGAGAGATTAATTTCTTGAAGCATTTTTTCTAGAATTGTATTGACAGTGTTTTCCTCTGTTGCCCTCAACTGTAATTATTATTATTATTATTATTATTATTATTATTATTATTAGTGTAATGCTGGCTGTCCTGGAGCTCACTATGTAGACCAGGCTGGCCTGAAATTCACAGAGAAGCACTTGCCTCTTCCTCTCTAGGGCTAGGATTAAAGGTGTGTAGCGTCACTTATAGCAAACCTAACTTTTGAACTGGGATCTCCCTGATCGGAAGTGCACAGATTGGCTGGACTGGCTGGTTGGCCAAAGAGCTCCAAGGAATGTCCTGTCTTTGCTGGCCAGCACTTGAGTTACAGGACCAGAATCTTGACATACTACTGGGATCTGAGTTTAGGTCTTTATGCTTGGTCAACAAACTATCCTTTGGCCTGTCTCCCTCTGGCTCCATTTGGGCATTGAGTCTCCCAAGAGATGGAGAGATAGATATGGAGTTAAAAATCCTATCTCTGTTTTGTATTTTCAATGTATAACTCATTGTTAGCATTTCCAAAGTTAGAAGGTGACAGTTATCCTTTTATGCAAACACTTTTGCATTTGAAGCTTTTTATTTTCTTAGCATAAATTCCTGAGGTAGGACTAAAGTGTCAAAGGATATAAATATTGTTAAGATGTTGATACATATCACCTAATTATCTTTTATAAATTGTTTTCCAGCATGCAATCTCCTCAGCAACTGTGTCCTTTATTAAACCAAATTTACCAACAGAAACATGCTTAATTACTGACAAAGGCTGTGAAATAATTGCACGGAATATTTTATTTGTATTACCTTCTGTTCAGTATTTATTTATTCAATCATTCCTATATTTTATCATCCATCTATTATCTATCTATCTATCTATCTATCTATCTATCTATCTATCTATCTATCTATCTTTTTTTTGAGTCAGGATCTATGTAGTCCTGGCTGTCCTGAAACTCAGGCTGGCCTCACACTAGCAGAGCTCCTATGTCTGTTTCCCCAGTGCTAGGATTAAGGGTTTGCATCATTATGCCTGGCTTACCTTTTCTTCAGTCTCGCCAGTTTTTAAAGATCATATGATCATTTTAATTTTCATCAAATTTGACCTTTAATTACAGGGTCCATTTTTGTTGATTTTAAATTTCTCATACATCAACATTCTAATCTTTTTGAATATATGTTGTGGATGAATTTAGTCCCTTTCCTCCTTATTTGTTTATTCTTTGAACATTTTCAGGAAAAGCTTCACATATTCAAGTCAACTCAATATTTATTTATTTTATGTTTTCTATTTAGGAAGTAATTTTCTTTCTAAAATTAAGGTTTTATTTACTCTTGCTTTCAATTAATTCATGATTTAAAACAATTTAACTCTTGTCTTGAATAGCACCTATAATCCAAGTGGCTGGAAAAAAGCCTAGGGCAGTGGGTCCCTTGAGCTTAGAAGTTTTAGATCAGTCCATTACGAACACATACACACACACACACCACACACTGACACACACACACACCACACTGCCACACACATACCACACTGACACACATACACCACACTGACACACCACACTGATATACACACACTGCCACACACACCCCACACTGCCACACACACCCCACACTGACACACACACAAACACACACATACACACACACAAACACACCATACTGACACACTAACACCATTCTGATACACACACACATACACATACACAAACATATACCACACTGCCACACATATACCACACTGCCACACACACACACCACACTGATATACACACACATACACATACAAACACACACACCACACTGACACACACACATATACACACACACACCACACTGATACACACATATACACACACAAACACATACACTGACACACACACACAAACACACACAAAAACAAACACACCACACTGACACACATACACAAACACACACATCACACTGACACACACACACACATACATACACACACACATACACGCACACTCAGTTATACAGACACACTGACACATATATACACGTACTCACTCACACATACACACACACTATTTATTCCTTGTATAAATATTTCAGAACGGATGTGAGCAGACACTAACTAAATTTTTCCAAAGTGTCTCAACATAGTTTAATGAACAGTCCCCTAAGACTTTGCAACACTATTTTACCACAGTTGGCTCCAAGTAGTACACTGGCATGTCAGGAGAAACTGTGTTAATGTCTGACTTGAACAATGAACAGCTTCAGGATGTCCTTTATGATACTCACACTTCATTGAGTACAGTAGCTGGCCAATAACCTCTCATATGAAATACACAACCAATGAGTCCCAGATACGCCTGGAAACTTAAGCTAGAAAAACCGAAGCTCTTGCCTATTTCTCACTGTTTTCCTTTGGGAAGGAAGATGCTAAGGATGCCATTTGTAGTGGTCTTTTAGCTTGGGTTTCTCTTCCATCTCTTACTATTAGAATCAAATCATCTCCATCTTTAGATCATAGTATTAATTTTGTGGCTTTTTCTCTTTTGTCACAAGATTAGGACTAAATTTCATATCTCAAGGCCTTTAATTTATCATTCTCCCAAAATAGTTTTGATGAACTGGGTCAGGTTTTTTTTTTTTTTTTTTTTTTTCTCCCACTTGAACAATGCTCCTTTAAAAGGCAAGAAAATGCCTATGGATTATCAATGAGAATATTATTTATTAAAATATCACTGCCATTAGACATATATAATAAAACAGCTGTGATCTAGAATATGCATGATATTAATTTCTTTGATATGACTTTTTCCCCTAATATTTAAAAACAACAACAAAGGCACAAATCCTGGGTTGAGAAAACCTGGAATTGGGGCAGAAGGACCAATGCTCTTGTTTATGTCTGACCACAGAAGCTGGAGATTTCACTGGTCCTCAAACCATACGGAATCCTCAAATCTGGGTTCTTCTTCTAGGCCATGCGAATATTCTTCCAGACCTCAGTGCTTAACAATTGGGAGCAGATCACTTTATCTAGATTTCAGCTAATCTGCATATGTTTGTGACCATCGTGTGCCTCCAAAACTAATCATGAACAAAATTATAAACCCAACCTTCAAAATCGCCATCTTTATTGAAATAGATAATATCATGTTTGCTCAGCAGAGACGTCTATTTCCATCACAAACATGGAACCAGTGTCTGCAAGGAGAAGGTGTTTTTTGGTCCCATTTTTTTTTTTTTCTTTTTTTCTTTTTAGTTGCCTACGAGGATTTTATGTACCCACCGCTGAATGAACAGACTATCAGAATCTGTTCATTCCTTCAACCACAGACCTTTACTTTTCTTCTAGAACTCTCTAAAAGCTTAGCTGCAGCATACCGTCAGGCTCTTTACCAACAAAACCAGCTCACCAATACTGTTTGAGAGAATTTGTTTTGGGAAGTTGGTAAGTCTAACCAAATTGATGTCTGCTAGATACATTTAAATAAAACATGTTCCTTTATCCTTTCATACAACATAAACTCTGGAACCAACAGGAAATGGCTTCAAAATACAAATGACTCAATTCAGATATCTAAATATTTTAAATGGAAAAAAAACACACACACACATTATAATGTCTGGCGTGTATTATTTACAACCTTGGTTAAAAAAAAGAATGTGGTTATCATTTGTAGGATTCAAAGCTTAACTCTAAAAGAGAAGCTGTCTGTGAGATTTTATGGAATAAATTCCCCACATTTTATAGAAAAATAGCAGGACTCTTAGGTTGCTCAAGGCCCTATTTCCTAATAGTTTTTTGAAATCTGTTGACTTTTAGAAACGAACATGTTGATCTGGGCGTAAAGGAGGAGGGTATGCAGAAAACAGAAAAGATGCCAATTCACAATGCAGCAGGCAGTTAATTAAGAGGAGTCAGGCTCCCTGAAACATATGACTGAGATTGGAGAAGCTCAGACTGACAGAAGATGTATCTCCTCCAAGTTACTTTAAGGGTGTGATTTTTCCCCCCACCGGGGTTAACTCAGTGGATTGGCTCTTGGGGTAGAGGTAGTGGTTCTCCATCAGGGCGATTTTGTACTTCAGAGACATCTGGCTGTCACTATTGTGAGGGGAGGGTTGTCCTATTGAAATCTAGTGAGCACAAGGCAAGGATGCTGCTAAATATATTTCAACATGTAGAACGGCAAAACCAATTATCCAGCTCAAAGTACCAGTAGTGCCAAGGTTGAGAAATCCTGGAATAAGGTGCCTAAACCTTGAGGGTTGCACCCTGGGTGCACAGGGCTTGTATGAAAAGCAATATCCGAGTCTGTCCTCTTATTTTACACATATTCATGCACAAAGTAGAATACAAGGCCACAAACACTATCCATGGTGCTTCCACAGAGTCCCTCGGAACACTGAGCAGTCACAGGGGATTGTTAAGTCTTGCAGGGAGTTAGCCACAGTAAGAGGAACATCTATGGCAGAGCAGCCCAAGGCGGGTCAAGCTTCCTCAATCCACCTATCTACCTTTAAGGAAGTCTTTATTAAACATACACACATACACCACTGTTAGGCATGATGATGATACAAGATGAACACAATCGAGCCTGGTGCCTGACCTCATGGAAGGGACATTTGGAAGATTAAAAGGACACAGCAGCATGAAGAGGTAGCTGCTCTATAGCTGCAGAGCCACTCTGGCTCCCATTTCCCTCTCTTAGGCCCAAGGTCAAACCAGTGAGCTGCAAGGGCTGACAGTTCAAGCAAGTGTTACCTAGGGCTCCGTTGTATTGTTTCAGCCAGCAGGGATTACAGATTAGTGATCTTGCCTTGATCTGACCTGAATTTTTCCTCGCCTGATCTCCACCAAACATAACTACAAGGACCCTCTAATGAACGACCCAAACACAAAAGAACCAACAACCTTCTCTGCCGTTTTGCTTACACGACACCTGAAGGCTCTTTTCTAGCTGTTCCTTGTACACATATGCCTGTGTGGCTAGCTCCTTTGCAGCTTTTGGAAAGGCCCGATCTTCCACTTCCTTTGCAACCTTCTGCAGCCAGTGACCCAATAAATGCCCTCTACATGAAAGGACCTGTAGGGATAAAAAAAATACTTTATGTTTTTCCCCATTTATTGGTGTCACGATTTTACTCTGCTTTGTGATAGGACTGTGCATCATAAGCTTCTAGAGGGCAGAGAAAATGGCTTGCTGCTTCCAAACACTAAGCGGGCACCATGCAAAATTTGATCCTTGCATGCCTTTTTTTGATGCTCCAGATAATATTAGCACACTGGGGTGTTTTTGTGTTTCTAAGGACCAAAGTTGTCAGCCTCTCTGCGGCGGAGAATGTTCCTTCCTTCCTACTGTAAGCTCCCATGGCGCCTAGGACAGGGCGGGATTATTGCAGAAGCCCCCTCCCCCCCAGACTTGCTTATTTTTATTACCAAGGAAGCCGACTGCGAAAATGGCAAACGCTTGCATAACCCTAGACCCTGCGAGGAAATGAGCAGAGTGGAAGGGGATCAGAAGACAAGGCAGCGATGGCCTGGCTGAGGCGGAGCATTGAACATCCACCCCTGTGCCTGACACGCAGGGCTGGAGATGAGTGCAGGAGCCCCCGCAGTTCCCGGCTCGGCTGCCTCCTGCCCGCCCGCCCCGCGCCCCGGGAGCTGTCCAGACGGCCCCGCCCGCGCCTACCTGGCCGCTCCCCGCGCCGCGCCGCGAGCCTCCCCCGCGTCCCGCCAGCCCGGCTCGCAGCAGCCCGCAGCCGGGGCGGCCCGAGGGGTCGGGGGTCGGGGGCGGCGGGCGAGCACGGCTAGGCGGGCGGGCTCCCTGGGGCCGGGCGCCTGCAGGGGGCGCGAGGAGCGCCCCGCCCCGCCGCCGGCCCTCTCCCTCCCGGCTCCCTGGATCCGCGCCGGGAGGAAATGATGTGTTGCTGCCTGGTTAATCACAGCTCCAGACACTCATTGGCCGAGCGCTCCGCAGCCACTTCCTCCTCCTCCTCCTCCCGCTCCTCCCGCTCCAGCTCCCGGTCGCCGCCGCCGCCGCCGCCCCCAAGCGCTGGGGGAACTTTGCCGCCGCCGGCTTCCCGCCGCCCCCAGCCGAGCCCCGCGCCGCCGCAAGTTTCCTCCGCCCTCCTCCCCGCCCTCCGCCTCCCACCCCGCGTCAGCCGTCTCCCCGGCTCCAGCCCGGTGCCTGCCGCCAGCCTGCGCCCCAGCCCCGTGGCCGCCAGCCTCCCGCCCCGCGCCGCGCCGCGCCGCGCTCCGCCGCCGCCGCCCGGGCCACCCGCCCGCCGCCTGCGGAGTTCCGGGCTCCACGCCGGCTGCAGCGCCCCGCCCCGCCCCGCGCCTCCCGCGCCGCCCTGCAGCTCCCGGTCGCCTCGCGCTCTCCGCCTCCCCGGGTTCAGCACCCGATCGCCGCTGGACCAGAGGTGAGAGCAGGTCGCCGGCCGCGCCGCCGGAGCCGGGGACCGAGGGAGGAGGGAGCTTAGCTGGAGGCGAGGCCGGGATCGGAGGTGGAGGGTGGGCGTCTCGGTGCCTCCCCCTCGCTTTCATTCTTTCTCCGGCAAGCTGCGTGCCCTCTCGACGTGGGGGGAAGCCGCGGCGGAACGAAACCGACTTGCTTAGGGCCTCGGCTGCCGGTGGGATCCGGGAGGGCAGAGGCTTGGAGTAGGGGGTTCGGGTGTGCGTTGGGTGAACTCCTGCAGGGTGTGCGCCTCGGACTTATAAATCGATCTGGCCTCACGGCCCCGGGCTCACCTTCCAAGCTGAGCTTGGCAGACTAAAGAGATTGGCCAGTCACCCCCACCCACAAAATATCCATCTCTTCCAAGAGGAATTTTCTGCTGGAGAGACAGCCAATAAACTCTGTTCAACTCCCTCCCTCCCTCTGTCCTTCCTAGCTGCAGTTTCAAAAAGCTTCAAAGCCAGGAATGTGGGATTCATCTTCCGATCCCCAGAAGGCAGATGTGGTTACAGATGTTGCATAGTACTTTGCCAAGTTTAAAACCCTTCCTTCGACACTAACCAAAACAGTGAGGCTAGAACCTTGGGCACGTTGGGGAGATTTGTGGGCCTGTGGGTCCACTGCGTGCATGGACTTCTGTCTGGTTCAGAGACTAGCTTGGCTCTGTCCAGTTTGTGCCCGATAAGTCTCCCACCCTTCCCTACCTTCCTCTTCTCCTGGAGATCTGAACGTCCCTTGCACGGCAGAGGAGTTACGGAGGAAGCTACTGGGGAAAGAAAACACCCATTTTTGTTGCAGAAGAAAAGTGTGTTGGTTAAAAAGTTGTCATTAATTTGGTGTTTGGAGAGAGACGGACCGTAATGCATTGGATTTGCTCTCTTTATTGGCTTTTCTTCTTTGCGGTTTGTGTGATTGGTGTGAGATGATGGGAAATGTCTCTGGTCCCATACATGTTTAATGCGATTGCATATATATATATATATATATATATATATATATTTGCATAGATATATAATTTCTGGGAAAAAAATCCCTCAAATAGAAACATAACCCAGTGATTTTAAAGAATCCTGTTCCTGAGAGGCAGACTGCTCTGACAGCCCAAAGGAAGGCGGTGGCAAAAAATAGACACCACCTCCCTTTTCCCCAAAAAATTCTTCCTGGAAAGGTGGTGTTAAGAAACTTCAGAGATGGGCTCATCCAAGTGGCAGGCCTTAAATGGAAACACTATAGTATGTCCTGGCACTAGTCTTTGGAGGTGGGTTGCTGGCCGGGGGCCCAGGCTCGGGCAGGCGGCAGACACTAGACTTGTGCTGACCTCAGACAGTGCCTTGCCATGCAGCTCTACAGTTGGCACACTGCTTAAGTATGAATCCCAGGCCTCACCCATGCCACTCACGGGGACAGTGCGGTCACAAGGTTATTTTAAGTCTGCATGGGATCTGGATTACCGTTCTAAGCTCAAATCCCTCCCTTTGTGATTTGGTTACTTTTGTTTTTTGTTTTCTGTCCCGGGGCTTGCCGGATGGATGGAAGTGTTCTGAAGCTGAGCCGCGTGTGCCTTGGGTGGCTGTCACTTTCCGATGGGATGCAGCATCTCTGCTGCCACACTGTACATGGGAGTCCTCAAAGGTGATGAGTGATGCTGAGATAGACCTTGGCTAGCTGGCAAAGAGCAAGGGCCAGCGTGGGCACACACTGGACTCATAGTCTCTCTTCAGCTGTGTGGTGGAGGTCTGCTCCAAGCAGAGAGTGGTTTTAGATCGAACTTGATTGAGATAATAGTCTTACAACTTCTGCACGTTGGACTAGAGCGATCACTTGAATTTGAATAAATTTCTTGTAATTGCTAAGTAATTACAGAGAATATTAAGGATGCAGAGTTAAGATGCCACATTCAGGAGTGTAATGCGTTTCAGGAGTGAGGAGGAACTTAATTTGATTAATAGCATTGTAATGAGTGCCCTCCCCTCCAGACTGAGAGTTTACCAAGTTTTCTTCTGGCATTCATGCAACGGGTGACAGTGACTGAGTTGGAAACAGGGGCCATCTTCCCCAAGCTTCTTGTCTTCCCCAGGTTGAACTGTGTTGATGATGATAGGCAGCTGGGCGTTTCTTAAGGTTAGATGGAGTAGTTCGCAGAGCAGAGGGAGAAAACAGAGGGACAGAGACGGCTTTGAAAAATGATCTGTTCTCCAAGGTCACAAGGTGACGAAAGAATCAATACGGGGATCCGCTCGCCCCTCTGTGGCTTGCTTGGCCCTTTGGATCCTTCTATCATGATTTATTTTGTCTGATTAAATCTCATGTCCAGCTTATTGGGGCCATTATGGAGAAATTAGACATCGGTGGGGGCCAAAGCCTTTGATTTGATCGAGTAGAGTTAATGGCAGGGTGATTAGGTGGGGTATGAGCCAATCAGTGTGCCCAGCTCTGTGCAAACCCTTTGCACACTTTAGCACTTCTTCTCCAGTAGGAAACTGAGGCTTGACAGATCTAGGTTGTAGAGTTAGGAACTGACCCAGGATTCGGTTGTACTTTAGAACACATGTCCTGAGCTCTGGTTGCCAGTGACTGCCCAGCTTTCGGCTGTAGCTAAGTCTCACTTATCTTTAATTAGCTAATAATGTGCCTCTTTTGATTTAGATTTACTTATTTTTACTTGATGTGTATGGGTGTTCTCCCCGTGTACCACATGCGGTGCCTGTGCAGGTCAGAAGAGGGTGTTGGGGTCCCCTGGCACTGGAGTTACAGACCCTTGCTCGCTGCTATGTAGATGCTGGGAATCGAACCTGGGTCCTTTGGAAGAGCAGCCAGTGCTCTTAACTGCTAAGGCATCTCTCTCCAGCTCCCTTTAATAATTTTCTTTAAAGCAGCAAATAACTTTTTTTTAAATTAAAAAAAACAAAACAACTAACAATAACTTACAAACACCATCTTTTAAGAAGCAGTGTATTGCTGCTGTATTGAGAAGTCAGATCATTGATTAGGAAACAAGGGAACCATGAAGATAGACTCTTACTTATTCTGAACCCTCAAGTGCAGGATAGTGACGGTCTGATATGTGTGCGCTGCAGGGATCTGGGGTAAGGACAAAGAAGGTCACACTATTTGTGACATTGTTTTCTGATTAAGTGTTGAGTTCATGGGCACTGATTTTAGTTTAGCAACATACATGATATACCGTAGTTTTTCAGTCAAGTGATAAAGGCAATGAGACGTAATGATTAGCATAATAATTACTTGGGGGGATATTTCACTGCACTTTGCTGACTGTAGCCCATAGCTTGCTGCCTTGCATGAAGGAGACACCTTTATTATTGGCCGATTGACAAAACTACAGGTAATCACTTTAAAGCTGCGTGTTATATTGCATAAGGTTGAGCTATATTGCCTCTTCTCTGTTTTCTGTTCCTTATGTCCTCATTGCCAATATCGTGAGTGTAGGGACAGCTTGGGCTTGCCTGGGGTTTCTCCTGAGAGGCATGGGCTGGGCTGGGCTGCAGCTGACTCTTCAGTGTCCCCTTGTTTTGTATGTCTAGTCTCTGGGATGGGGTACAGAATGCAGTCATAGAGCCTTCCGTGCTTCTGTGTTTTTAACCCAGTGGTCAAGTGATGGTTCAGGACTGGAGGTGCTGTGTAAGTTAGAGCAGTACCCCTGTAAAATGTTAACAACTTGAAGCTGGGAGACTGGGGAATGAAACCATCTGAGGTTTTAATTGGAATCCATAGTCCTGTGTTATTTTTCCCAAGCAAGTTTTGGGCACTGTGGCTTTATTCCTGGAAATAAGGGTTTGGAATTAGGTTTCCTCGTACAAAAATGCCTTCTTTGATCTTTTGGAATGAAAACTTGGTCTTCCCCCCAGCCCCACCCCCTGTGGCCAGTTCTAGTTTAGAAGATCCAAAGGGAAGATTGGCCTCTTTTTTTTTTTTTTTTTTTGAAAAAAGAGAACAACTATTGGTGATGGAATGAACTTGTTTGTCCTGCTAGTTTAAGAATCAGAAGCCCCAAACTAGGATTGGTCTGTCGCAAAGGACAGTCTAATGAAAGACTCTGTTGGAAAGAGGCTCAAGAAGTTGGTATGGCTAGTGCATCCTGGCTTTTAGTTGAGATTGAAGGTGGTTTTACCACCTCAGATTAACTAATGAAAGACCCGTAAAATGGGGGGAGTCTAGGATGTAGCCAAGTGGTCCAAGTCCCAGCATAACTGCTACTGGAACACGGGAGCAGTGAAAATGCAGCTTCCTTGATTTAAAAAACAAAACAAAACAAAACAAAACCAAAACCCACCCACCCTCCCCCAGTATTTAGAGCTACCGTCCTAGGCAGGCTTGGGAATCTGAACTTGCTTGTGAGTGTCTTCCCAGATCCTGAGAGCTTTGTTTGCCAAAGTTTCCACTGCTTCATTGTTTGACTTCGGGGTTTTCAGTCTCTGACCAGCATTCCGCTTTGCCCATTAGGGTTGCCTCATTGTTTACTCTGGCTGTTTGGCCTTTATTTCAGAGACAGGGAAAGGCATTTGTGATGGCAGTCTTTCTAAGTCCTCTGGAGCTACATGTGGTAGCTGAAAGTTGTTTTGGGTGTGTGTGTGGGGGGGAGGGGGATAGGGTAAGTGGCCATAGCTCAGGTATCCTGATGGCTCTCAGAGGCTAGAACTTGACAGCTTTTAGGCCTGACCTTGATTGATCTGGCCTCCCTCGACTTTCTCTTTCTTTGGGGGAAGGTCAGACCCCCTCAGGGGCCAGAGTAATCTCATGGCAAGGGAGAATGCTGCTTTTCTCAGCATTATGTTCTGGTAGCATTGTATCGTCTACATTTCTCCTCTTGGGCCTCGAGTCATCTCTTCACCATATACGACTGCGAGTTATTCATTTTTCCTAATTGTATTACTTCCATGTGATTCATTCCCCTTCACTGACTTAAACTCAGTTGTCTCATGGCTGCCCTGAGGGTAAGGACTATTCACGTTTCCTCATCTTTTGTGTATCTCATAGATCTCTAATCTAATGCCAAACCATACAACCAGTTTTTTTTTTTTTTTTTTTGATACATTTTAAAGAACATTTATTTTAACTTTATTTATGAATTTGTGCGTTGGTGTGTCTGTGTGTGATTATGTGCATAAGAGTGAAGGTACCTCCAAAAGCCAGAAGAGGGCATCAGATTCTCCAGAGCTGGAGTTACAGGAGGTTGTGGGTTGTCTGATGTGGATGCTAGGAGCCAAACTTGGGTCCTGTGTAAGAGTACTCTGTGTTGTCACCTGCTGAGCAGCAGTAGTGAGTGTTTTTAATTCTGAGAGAATGAATGGATGACTGCGTGTTCTGGGTGGAAAGGGACCACGTCATTTAAGAAAAGGGAACAGCACAAAGAAGATAACAGACTTTATACCCGGTCCCTATGAATGGGTGGCAAACAGGCGGAAGGTGCTCCAGGTAAGGAAATTGTGCTCTGTACCCCTGCCCTCCATTGTTTTCCTCTGTGCTGATAACTGAAGCCAGGAGGACCTCACTCCTGACAATGTGCCTGACCATTCATTGATTGTACTGTAGCTTGTAGTTAGTAAATGCAGCAAGTATTTATTGCATTCTTTCAGCATACACTTCCTTTCCTTTTGTGAGAAGGTCAAGGAGACATGTCTATTCTGGGGAAGAATACTTCAATCCACTTTTTTGTTTGTTTGTTTGTTTGTTTGTTTGTTTTTTTGTTTCTATCACAGCAAGGAATCCTGTGATAATGTGAGACTCAGACACTTGGTGAACTGAGCCCTGTACTCTGATTTTTTTTTTTTTTCTCTTGCTGCAAGAGTGCCTTCTTAAGGAATTGACATGGAGAACAGAGCGGTGGCCAGGGCTTATGTCAGAGGTGAAAGGATGCGCCGAATCTCTTTGGGAATCTCTTTGGAAAATGGATAGAAGTCAAAGTAAACTCCACGTTACCAGGTTTCAAGGCTGGGTTGGAGTGGGCATAACCACTGGGCAGCTTGGTGACCGGTGAAAGCCAGTTTCAGACATTCATGCTTACACTGTGCCATAGCTGCCATTGAGGAAACAAGATTGCCCTCCGGTTTGCCTCTGCTTTAGCCGATGGAAGACATAGCTGATGGAACTACTGACAACACAACCTTGAGTTTTGTAAGAAATGGGACCGATGGGATAAAAGGACCGTGTGGGGCGTGATGCTGGGCCGGCTTGGATGGTAGAGGTGATGCTGTTTGGAGAGTGCATTCCCTGGGAAACGTGTGAAGAAAAGAGGTTGAGGGGGAAACTTTTTGGGTTAGAGGGATGGTTGAGATGATGTTGTAAACAGGTTCTGCATCTTATTTGCCAGAGGCTCTTCCTCTTTGTGAAACTATAATGTAGTCGACTGCTGTCCCAGGGTAATACTGCTTATAAGTGGACGCCACACACAGTGCCCGAGCCCTTGGATTTGTGTCTCTTTCCTGGATTTTAGGGACTTAGGCAAGACAGTTATACCCAGGAGTAGTGAGAAGAGAGAAAAGGGACAGGTGGCTGTCCAGGGTGACTCTTACTTTCTCTTTTCAAGAGAAAAGTGAGTGAGGGGCAAGTGGGCCGAATGATGTTCTTCACGCGGCTTTTGAATGTGATGATTTGGAAGGGGTCACAGAGACAAAGTTTGGAGCTGAGACGAAAGGATGGACCATCCAAAAACTGCCCCACCCAGGGGTCCATCCCATAATCAGCCACCAAAGACAGACACTATTGCATACACCAGCAAGATTTTGCTGAAAGGACCCTGATATAGCTGTCTCTTGTGAGGCTATGCCAGTGCCTGGCAAACACAGAAGTGGATGCTCACAGTCAGCTATTGGATGGAACACAGGGCCCCCAATGGAGGAGCTAGAGAAAGTACCCAAGGAGCTGTAGGGGGCTGCTACCCTGTAGGTGGAACAACAATATGAACTAACCAGTACCCCCAGAGCTCTTGTCTCTAGCTGCATAGGTAGCAGAAGACAGTCTAGTCAGCCATCATTGGGAAGAGAAGCCCCTTGGTCTTGCAAACTTTATATGCCCCAGTACAGGGGAACACCAGGGCCAAGAAGTGGGAGTGGGTGGGTAGGGGAGCGGTGGGTGGGGAGGGTATAGGGGACTTTGGGGATAGCTTTTGAAATGTAAATGAAGCAAATAAAAAAAAAGAAGCTAAAAAAAAAGAAAGAAAGAAAAAGAAGCCGTTGTGGGCCACAGGGGCTGGAGTAAGCATCTTACAAGTGGGATCCAGAGAGTTACAGAGCAGCTCCTTCTAGAGATAGTACCTCAGGTAAACATAAATGTTCAGTGTCAATGTTTCCTGAAAGATGCTTGACTCACAAGAGAGACATTTTCCATTATGGCCTGGTACACATACACTCACACATATGCCTACGAGAAGTGAAGTGGAATTACAGGTTTCGCTAGACTCTACTGTAATGCTTTCTGATTTCTATTCAATTTTTATTAAAAAATTCTGATCTCTATCTACTAAATTGATTTCAAAACTTGCTAATGGGTCCTAATCAGCAGTTAGAAAAGAAAAAGTGTTCTGTTCCAGGCATTGTGAAAATTAGCCTCAATTTGTTTATTGAATAGTTGCTAATCTGAATGGGTATTTTGTCAGGTGGTTTTATTTTGGGGGTGGGGTGGGGTGGGGGATGGGTTTTAGTCATTCTACAGAAAAGCCTCAACCTCCCTCCTTCTCCCAGACCCAAAGTCTTTGCTTTTTCTTAAGTCAGATCAAAAGGACTAATGGGGACCTTGTTGAGCCCCATGGACATCAAAGGTGCGGGTGATTAACTTAACTGTGCAGGGGACCTTGGCTCCTTGTGTATGGAGATCATATTGGAGTAAGATGGTTGCTCTCAGTTGAAGAGGCAAGCAAGAGTACTCTACCTGCTGACGCCGGAAAGATGGGGATGCAGTTTAGACGATGACTCCGTGAGTTATTTGGAAATGAACAATGAGAGGCGGAGAGGGATCGGTACTGGCATAAGCCTTTCACCTGCTGTCCTTGTCCCAGAAATGCTCCCCCCATTCTTGTTCCTTTGTAGTTTGCCTCTCAGCACTTCCTTTATGGATCGCTCATCAAATCTCCCTGAACTTGGGCTGAACATGTAAGTCAGTAAAACCAGATGTGACGGTATCCTTGAGGGGGATTACACATCTGGGAGAAGAAGCGGAGGGCTGAGGATCTTGGTCATAAGTTCTAGAGAGATAAGATCAACCTGACACCTTTGAGGAGGTGGTTGTTTGGCTAGCCTTGGAAAGAGGTGCCATTTTGATGTTATTATTGTGGCGGTATTTTTATGTGCGTAGTTGTGAAAGGGGAAGCATGGTCAATGGTGCTAGTAAATAAGAAGTAGTAGGTTTCTGTAGGAACCAGGCTCTAGACAGTATCAGCTGCACACACTTTCAGTCATTGGATCAGATTTTACATCTTGAGATGCCGTATCTCAGGAGAACATCCAAGACCTGGGAAAACAGGGAAGGTACGGTCCCGGCAAGTACCTTGGCTGTGCGGAGTATGCAAGGGGAGAACCAGAGAAAGAAGTAATATGAGGTAATGTGGTACCTTGTCATGGTTTCCTGGGACGCCTGCTGAAGGCTAAGATAATGCCTGGGAAGCAGGCTGTCGACCGCGGATATGGTAGCATTGATAGAGTTTGTTGCCTAACATGTACAAAACCCTGGGTTTCATTCCTAGCATTGCTCCAGCTAGGTGTGCTGGTCCATGCTTGTCTTTCCAGCACTTGAGAGGTAGAGGGAGGGGGACCAGAAGTTCAGAGTCATCCTCAATTACACCCGGAGTTTGATGGCGGCCTAGGATGCGTGAGGCGCCGCCGTAGGAAGCTAGAAGGGAAACTGGCCTTGAGCAAGCCATACTTGGGTCCCACATTTAATACTCATATCCACTTGAAGTGCCTTCTCCTGCTATGCCCCGCTTTGCAAAAGGAGAGACAGCATGGCAGGCCTGAGGTCACCCATCTGGGCGTGAACCCAAGCCACCAAAGTCACCATGTTGTTCTGTAGCAGGTGAAGGTAGAAGTGGAGCTGGGTTCCCGGGCTACTGTGGTTTGATGCTGTATTTAAAACGTTTCCTAAAAGTTTGCCATTATTGAAAATGAGGCCCTTTCCCATGAAGACAGCCCAACTTCTATTCACTCTTGTGACTGGCAATCCTGGCTACACCCTGTTTTCTCCTCGACACCAGCATCTGCTGATAGCTACTCCTAATACCTTACTCTTGGGCTGGTTTTCAAGACCTCCCCAGCCTGCCTTGCCCCTTCTACACGCTCGTTGCTCTGGTCCCGTGGCTTTGCAAGCTTGAGACCCGCACTCCTTGGTGAGGTGGTTTGTTCAGTTCGTGTGGGTTTGTTTCCCAGAGGCCAGGAGGAAACAATAATACTAGACGGGATAGGATTTTGGTTTTGGGCAGGAGGCAGAGTTTATTGACTAACTCTCTTCTGATGAGGAGTAGGGTGGGGTAGGAGTAAATGTATCTGCCCTGTGGAACCTTGGTGGCTGGGGTGGTGGTGGTGTTGATCTTAAAAGACAATGTAAACTTGGCAAGAGGAGCATGTTTGGGAGGGGCCGAGGTGATGGAGGAGGAACAAGGGTGTGCTGGAGGTTTCCCCTCAGTCCTTTAAGAGGTTGGGGGTGGGGATAGCACTAGACTCCTGGGGGTGAGGGTGCAGAACTTTGGCTTTTATTTTGATCCGATCTGTACCCCTGTTTGGTGAGAGGATGAATGGGGAGGCTGTCCCTTTTGGGAATAGAAGTGATCTGAGGTGTCCATAACAAAGTGAACTGGAGGCAAACAGTTCAGAGTCTCTTATTGACTTTTTGGGGTCAAGTGTCCCGCCTCCCGGGTGAATGAAATGTTTATTCTAATGAAGGCGTAAACTCAACAGCTCCCCACCTTTCCACCTGGGAACAGATAAGCATCTTTTCATAGACTCAGAGGCAGGCGGAGACTCCCTTTGATGAGTGGTGCCTGTCACTTACTCGTGTGCTTTCCTTAGGTGAATCTAAGTCGCAGACTTTTGCCCTTTAACTCTTAAACATTTATTTACCGTTGTATCCCAGGTCATAGGAGAGGAGGCTATGGAGTCCACGGATGGGGAGAAGACCCTCAGCTGAGGTTGTATTCTGGCTTCTAGCTGGCTAGGAATGGAATGTCCTTTGACAAATTCAGAGTAATCCATGTCCCCACCTCTACTCCGCTTGATTTCAGAGTCCATCCAACTTACAGTTTCTTCATTATCTGGGTCCATCTCAGCATCAAGGTCTTCTCCCATCTGCTTGCCTTTGGATCCCCAAATGTCTCACAGGTCGGGGCATTCTATCGACAGGTGGGGCAGCTCCTGCTCAGATGTGGAGCCTTGTATTAGCCTCTGGCTATCTTCCAGGAATGGGTTTATTTTGTTTTTGTGACACTTGACTCCTTTTGGGGCCATACAACTCTGACTTTAAAAAAAAGTTAAAGTTAACCTTTTTATTTTTAATTTACTGTCTATATAAAAATACATATATTATATGTATAAATATATAAAACACACATTATAAATACTTTTAATATAATAATATGTAATATGTATAAATATATACTTATATATTGATAAATATATAATGTATTACAGTAAAGTTAATCTTTATTCGTACGAACACATTGATAGGCGCTTCTATACATGTGTTTCCTTGGGTTTGGTGAATGCTTACGTTTTTGGTAGTTTATGTTGTGAAAGGAACACAGGTACATGCTTCAACATATAAAGGAAGAGCACATACAGAAGAAAGTAGATTTTACACTTCTGCCTCCTGTTTTCCCCTAGTAAAGGGAAGGTACCAACAGTCGGGAATTGTTGCAGGCGACTGCATCTCAGTGTGGGAGTGATGCCTATCACAGGGAAGACCCCAGCTTCATGCCCCAGCATCAAACAGAAGAGAAAAAAAATAAATCCAAGTTCGAGGAGCCTGTCCTAAAAGCTGTTGTGTGTCAGGGTGGGTCGTGGGGGTGGGGATACCCAGCAGGGCTCTCACCCACTCAGAAGAGAAGGGGAGAGGGGAGAGGGAAAGATGGTGGGAGGGGATGACCTGGAAGGGTTCAGTGAGTGGGATGTAACGTCAATAAGTAAAAAGTAAATACAGGGAAAAAAAAAGTAAAAAAGAAATATCCAAGTTGTTTATTCTCTCATCCATACCATTTAATTACATTTACTGTCATATGGTGTCATATTGTTTGTTGGAGATGAAGTCTTGCCATGGTTCCCAGGCTGGAATAGAGTTCTTTCTGCTCAAGCTCTCCTTTTGCCTTAGTCTCTCAGGTAGTGGGAACTTCAGGCGTGCACCCCTGTTCTGGCGGCGAATATTGAATATGTTTTTATTTCTGTGTGTGTTTGTGTCTTGTTCCCGTTTCTGGGCTGTCCCTTTTTTTTTTTTTTTTTTTAAACTTAACAAGTCTTGGAAAATTTCCTTTGTTAGTGTGAACCATGTAGCCTCTTATTTATTTATGTAGCTTTTGGCTTTCAGTACTGAGGGTTGAACCCAGGCCTTCAGGCATCCTGAGTGTCAAGGTGAGCACATCTCTGGCCTCCAGCCCCCACCCAGACCTCTGCTTTAGAAGGCCTTTCATTATGCACTATAATTTATGTGGTCACTATTTCAGATTCTGCTTTACACAATGTTGTGCGTTGTAGTATTGCCGTTGAGTGTGTGTATGGAGAACTGCAGTGACTGTTTTTATGTGCACTGTGGCATTGGCTGTGTTGATGTATGTATGCAATCGTCCCCCATTATCCATGGTTCTGTTTCATGCTTCCAGTTGCCAATGCTCAACTACGGTCTGAAAATATTTCATGGGAAGTTCCAGAAATAGTTTGGAAATGTAAAACAACTTTTGTTATACTACATTATCGTCATTATTCTGTTTTATTATTCCTGTCTAGTTTGTTTATTACACTTTGTCATAGGCGTGCATGTACACAGTAGGGACAACATAGTTTAGGTAGGTTTCAGTACTCCCCATGGAAAGCATCCATGGGGTATCTTGGAAGGCACGCCCTTGAGGGTGGGGAGCATCATTGTACCCTGAGCATCTGCGGCAGGCTAGCTTGACTTACTAATTCCCATCCTGTACGTCTGGGGATAGATACCAAAGATTGCTATTTGCTTTGTAAATTTCATATAGGCTGCAGCCAGGATCGGCCTTTTTTCATTTGCATCTGGGAAGCACAATGCATGGCGAGAACCAAGGGTCCAGAGACCCAGCCCTGTCTGCTTTTGCTGAAAGCCAGTTATGTGGTCACAGAGAGTAATTTTCTTTTCAGTGTTTTCCTGTCTGTCAAGAAGGGCAGAGGCTTGGTTCTTCCTAATGTTAAATAATTCTCTAGTCTCTCTCTTTTTTCTTTTTCTTTTTTTCTTTTTTTTCTTTTTTTGGTCTTTCCAGTAAGTGGAGTCTGGTGATTTTTTTTTTTTTTTTCCCTGTGTACGTTTGAGTCCGTGAATAACTGTGGGCTTTGGAAGCCTTGCAAACCACAGCCTTTCTTCGGTTGTTTTAAAGTGCCGTGTCTGCCTGTGCTTTATGTTAAAAGCAGAGCGTATATGGCTGATGACTGATTTTTTTTTTTTTAATATTGTGAGTGGTAAGTAAGCATTTAGTGACCAAGAAACTCAGATAGTCAGCTCTTTATTATTGATCACAAATAGAGACAATGGATTTTTATATGTAGGGAAAAAGTTTTATTTTTAATAGCTTTAAAAAAAGCAGTAGGTTGGTGATGGGCCGTCTATAAGAAATGGTGAAATTTTATTTATGATTATGGAGCAGACGAGAGGGGACTGCTTTCGCTCACTCTGTAAGAGGAAGAAGGTAAAATTAGGTTATTTTTGAAGCATTTTGTCAGATTTCTTTTCCTTGGTGGTGCTGGTGAGAGGGCGCAGGGCCTGTGTGGGCCAGGAGGAGCTATGAGGACCATCTCTAGGACTGAAGCAATGGTTCTAGTAACACCAGTGTACTTCCTTGCACTTCCCAAGGGAGGCAGATCCAAAAATTTAAACACAGCATAGTATAAAGTGCATGTTTGTTCTCTGTACTGCATTTCTCCTTTAGAATTTATACTTCCCAAGCCAAAAGACTGCATTTGACTTTTTTCATTTGATCCACTTTCAACTTCTGAATGGCCAATATACATTTTTTATTCTCCTAAGAGCATTTTTTTTTGAGCCCTTGATTGATTTTTATTTTGCATTTACTAAACCTCTTCCCATATACAAATCAATCCATGTAGCTACAGAGTAGGAAACAGAACAAAACAAAACAAAAACAAAAATAAAGGACAACTTAGTCTCCTATAGAGATTGGGCCTTATTCATATTCATACGGTGGAATGGTATATAGTCACTAAAGCCGTGACTTTAGGTGACTCTTCGTGGTGATACAGCATACATTCTTTTGGGAGGCCGGGTCTCCATGTGTAGTCTTAGCTCTCCTGGAACTTGCAGTGATCCTTTTGCCTCTGTATCCTGTGCTGGGATGATAGGTGTCTGCCATCATGGGCAGCTCTAAAGCATAGTTTAAATCTCCCTTAGTACCTTCTAGATTTATGGTTATGAAGCTCTGTCATCAGGGGGAAGGGAGCTACCTGGGAACACACTGCACAGCAGCACGCCTTCTCCGTGCAGGGCGACATGATGATTGCAAAGGGACGGTCTTTAAACACAAGCGAGTTTGTGTTTAAATACCAGATCACTGTGTTATCCCCATAATGTAGCGTTAAAGGTGGCCACCTTCCTGTTAATGGTATGCCACAGCACTGTGGCTTTTGCTCACACCATTCTCTGTAGGGTGACATCTTTTATACCTGCTTTAGGGTTAAATGATGATCCGGGAGTCACACTTTTGAAAGGCTGGTTTTAATTTCACAGGTTGCAAGTTTAGTGGATCGGGTGCAAGTGTCTAATTATAATTATTGACACTTTTCAAATGCTGTTTTAAGTGGGATGTGCCACCCATGATTTTGACAGCCGTGACTGCTCCGGAACTCTTCACGGTGGTTTTGTTTAAACTTCACATTGTGGGTGGGAGACTATCCGTGAAGAGGGTGCAGGAGACTCGGAGGGGATGTGCTTCATGTCCCACTGCGACTGTTGATTTTCAGTCTGTTAAATGTTAATCTGATGATTATCTAGGTTGACCTTTCAGGAAGCCTGAGAGTTTCATCTTATGTTTTGTACAGTGGGAGAAAAACAAGCAGAGGAGTGACGCTGTTCTGTTCCCATTCTACTCTTTGAAGGTGACAGAGACTCCCCTGCTGTGGGCTCTAATCATGTTTCTCTCTATCAGCAGACTTGTCATGTATGGTAGCCCCCCTCCCCCACCGCTTTCTGGGTTTTGTTGTTGTTGTTTGTTTGTTTGTTACTATTGTTTGAGACAGTATCTCCCTTAGTCTAGGCTGGCCTCCAACTCTTTGAAGTCTAGGACTTTGAACTCCCAATCCTCCCTGGGATATTTTTCCCTGGGCCCAGGTTGGCTTGGAACTCATCATCCTCTTGTTTCAGCCTCCACTGCTGAGATGAACCACAGGAGCAGTCTGCCCTCTATTTCTCTTTCTTTCCTTCACCTACTCTTGTCTTTCCTCCTCTGTCTTTCTGCCCTCTGCTTCTGTCCTTTGTGCCAGAGGTAGAACCCAGGGTCTTGTTCCTTCTAAAGTAGATGCCCTACCACTGAGCAATACCCCCCAAGTCCCAGCCCTGTTTTCTTGGGTGGGTGCTTTTTCAGTAGTATCTCCTTCTGAGAGTTGCTACCCCGCTAGCCTCTGAGCACGGGCACACAAAGGGTACTGGGAAGCTCTGTGGGGTAGAGGGGCAGACAACAGAGAAGGCAGCTGTAAAGGAGAAGTCGTGCTGGGGAGTGTCCTCCTGCTTAAGAGAGAGTCAAGGGTCAGCTTCCAGGGTAGGGATGTTTGTGGGTAGCTCAGGAAGGTTCAAAGGCAAGTCTCAGGTAGCCCAGGGACGTCCAGGCAGAGGCTTTTGGAGGGGCGGAGGGCGGACAGCCCCCCATCGGCTTTAAAAGTAGACCTAAACAGAACCCCCCTTTCTCAGTGAGTACTGGTGGGATCAGAGAGCCATTAGAAACACAGAGGCCTGGCTCTTGTCTACTGGGAATCTGGGTGAACTGGACCCTGCTCCTCATTGCTATCTATCAGCAGGTGTTTTGAATGCTTTTAGGAGTCAGAGCAGATGAGCAGACAGCCAGTGGTAAACTGTGAGAGAACGGGGAGGGGGCAAGCCACCTGCTAAGGGACATTGATTTTGATTGTTTTTTTTTAAGTACAGGCTTGATGATGCAGAAATAATACCATACTCACATTTCCTAAATATTGGTCTGTGTGTGTGTGTGTGTGGTACAGTGTGGTGTGTGCACATGATTTGTGTATGTGTGTGTAAGCCAAAAGTTAGTGTAGAGTAGCTTTTTTTTTCTGTTGCTCATATATATATATATATATATATATATATATATATATATATGTATGTATGTATTGAGATAGAATCTCCCATTGAACCTCAAGTGTCTTGATTTGGCTGGTCTGGCTAGCCAGTGAGCTTCAGCAATCTTCCTGTTCCGGGAGCCCCAAGTCTGGGTTTGAAGGCGTGTGTTACCACACCTGGCTTTTACATGGGTGGCTTCTTGGGATCTGAACACAGGCCCTGTGCTTGTATAGCAGACTTTACTGAATGAGCACCCCCCGCCCCCACCCCCCAGTTCCCACAAATGTTTCTTGAAACCCAAAAGAGGCAGCAGACTGGCTCCGTGGGTAAAAGAGATCTCAGGGACCTGAATTCTGTCCCTGGACCACGTGTAGGAAGAGGGAACTGACAACATAGTTGTCCCCTGACCCCCCACGTATATGCTATGGTATTCTCTCTCTCTCTCTCTCTCTCTCTCTCTCTCTCTCTCTCTCTCTCTCTCACACACACACACACACACACACACACACACTTGCACACACACACACTAGTCATACATTAAAAAAAAAATAAAACCAGAAACTTAGATGATACCCAGGGAGTTCTACTAAAAGGTCCTCAAATAAGTGAGAAACACATTGTCTCAGACAGCGTAGAAGGTACGTTGGAGTTCCGAAGTATCTGTGATGAGGAAAATCATTAACTTAATCACTTCTACTGGGACATCCCTGGGGTCTTCCAAATTTATTCCGCATAGGAACCCAGTGCAGCTGTTAACACTGCAGGCTTAGCGGACTGCCTTCTGCTGAGCACTTTCTGGGAGAGACAGCCTTGCTTCGCAGGCTCTCAACACTGCCTTATCTGTGTTGGGAGGCCAGCTGTCTGGGCTTGCCTGGGAATCTAGGATGTCCTGGGATATAGGACTTTCAGAATTAAGGTCCCGAGCCAAGACTGGTTCTCTGTTTGTTTACCATGCATAGGAATTTCCCTTTTCCCTTAAATACCATCCCGAGCCACATTCTGATGGAGTGGCTCCCAGCCTTGTCTGCATCCCCGTGCCGCATCCCAGTTGCTGAGCCTGTGACTAAATTGGTCTGGGATACTATGGAATGTTTCGCGGGTTCCCCAAGTCGTTCTATCTTGTATGAAAGTTGTTCAAAGCAATTAAATGTGTGGAAATGCAGTCTCGATGTGCCACTTATGGATTGACTTTAATATGCAATAGAAAAAGAACATTCTCCATTAAAAAGAAAAGAGCCGAAATGTCACTCAGCAGCATGCCGAGGGGGATCGTCAGTCCTGTGTGCTCTGCTCTGTGGGAACACTCGAAGAGGGATGGCAGGCTGGAAAGGCAGGGAGGAGTCTGCTTAGCAATGGGCGTGGCTCAGGTTGTTTTAAAGGCTGTTTGGAATGCTGAACTGTTGAGATCCAGCATCAGACAGCTTAGGTAAGGATCTGGGAGGGGCAGGATCTGGAGTAATTAGCTGTAAGTGAATCCTGGAAGGCGACTTGGATTGATGGCCCTCGGGGCACTTGGTAGCACTGTCCAGAATGAACTCAGAGGACCAGCCCCTGGACAGGGGCAGATAAGCACATTACCCTAGTGCAAGCAGCGGGGACCTTTGAGTGGGGATCGAATTCTGCTGGGGAGAAAGGTCAGAGAGTAAGTAGATCTGCCCCCCTGGGTCTGGCATGAGTGTCTGAGGACAGCTGGGAGGTGGCTGGTATGCTAGGGAGACCACCGAGGACGACCTGATAAATTCATGCCTGTGAGCTCAGGGAGCTAGGATGTGGTGGGCATTTAGGAGGTCTTTGTGATATGTCTATAGACTCAGTGTGAAGCCAAGTTGTACTGGGCTGAGGAGGAAGAGGAGGAGGAGGAGGAAGAGAAGGAGGAGGAGGAGAAAGAGGGAGAGGAGGAGGAGGAGAGGGAGGAGGAGGAGGAGGAGGAAGAGGAGGGGAGGAGGAGGAGGAGGAGGAGGAGGAGGAGGAGGAGGAGGAGGAGGAGGAGGAGGAGGAGGAGGAGGTGGTGGTGGTAGTGGCTAACTAGAAGTAAGGACTTTTCTAGAAGTTTTTTACTAAAGACAGGGCCCAGGTGATACTTGCCCTCAGGAGATAAGCCCTGACCTGTTGAGTAGACGCCAGCTTACTCACAGGCTATTCCATGAGTAAATACACAAAGGGTGGTCAGATACTCACAGGAGATGTCTGAGCCCCTCAGGGCTTCATGAAGGGTTTTTTTTTTTTTTTTTTTTCTTCCCTATCTAGCAGGCTCACATTTCTTTCTCCTTCCCCCTGACGCTTCTTGTGCCATTCCCTGGACACAACAAGGGCAAGATCAGAATTTACGTGTTTAGAAATGTCTTTAAGGATTCTTTCTATGGTGGTGATAAGATAGGGTGTGATACGAATCCAACCTTTGTTCATGTCTGACTGACTTCTGGGAGTGCTTTGGAGCTTACACAAACCGTGCGTTGGTCACCCGCTCCGGCACCTCGGGCAGGAAGCAGGGCAGACATTATTCCACTCTTCAGGGAAGGGATGCCCTGGAGTTTAAATATAGTAAGAATTTGATGATGAGTAGTGATTTTCAGGATGGGTCGGGGATGGAAGTTTGTTTGACGGGAGTATGTTTGAAGTTTTTTGTTTTTTTGTCTTCTGTTTTTTCAGTTAGTTTATAAGTCCCCAAGGTTGAGACCAGTGTTTGTAGTTGAGTTTTTTATTAACGTAATTACCCATTCACTGCTGCTCTTGGATGTTGTTGGGTGGTGGGTAGAGGGGACTGCCCACTCGAGAGATGTTTCCCATTACCTTTGAGAGGTAGAGTTCAGGAATACGATGACAGGATGGACAGAGGCATTGTGGGTCATGTAGCTTAAACTGTGTCTCATAACTGGACCATGCAATTGTTCCTGAGGTCAGTCCGGTGCTGTCGTCCGTCTTCGGTGTTTTGTAAACATTTAAAATACACCTGGCCTTTGTCACTCTGTGTGGGGATGCCCTCTTCAGGTCCTTTTGATTCATAAGGAAGCTGTGTCCAACGGACCCCGGTATAAGTCGAAAATATGCAAAATCAAAATGCATTTTTAACTTGGTAACATCTTAGTTTAGCCACACGATAGGCTACAGAGCATCCGCCTCAAGCTTGAGCCTGAGAAGGGCAGAAGTAACTTTCCATACATTATTATTTCGGAGAAGGATCAAAATTTACATTAAAACAAAACAAAATCAAAACCAAACAAAACTAAACTAAAAACAGCAACAACAACAACAAAAAGAAAACGAAAACCAAAAAAGGTGCTTTGTGGTGTGTGTGTGTGTGTGTGTGTGTGTGTGTGTGTACCTGTCCACAAAGGCACATCTGTAGAGATGGGAGAACAGCTTTTCACTTTTCAGGAGTTGGCTTTCTCTTTCAAGCACAGGTTTCAGGGACTGAACTGGTTGTGCCCTTATCTACTGAGCCACCTCACTAATCTCCCAGTTTTTTCTTTTCGTTTGTTTTCTTTTCCTTTTTCCTCTTTCTTCTTAACTCTTCCCTTTTCCTTTTTCCCTTTTCCTTTCCTTTCTTTTCTTTTCTTTTCTTTTCTTTTCTTTTCTTTTCTTTTCTTTTCTTTTCTTTTCTTTTCTTTTTTCATTTGTGCTCCTCCTCTTCCTCCTTCTTCCTTCGCTCCCTCCCTTCCTTTTTTCTTTCTTTCTAGCCAGGGTTTCTTTCTCTCTGTGTAGTCTTGGCTGTCTTGGAGCTTGTAGACCAGGATGGCCTCAAATTCACCAAGCCCTGCCTGCTTCTGCCTCCTGACTGCCAGGATTAAAGGCCTGTGCCACTGTGTCTGGCTTTTTTCTATTCTTTTCTTAATTTCACTTTTTTGTTTTGTTTCTGTTTTTTGTTTTGTTTTTTTTGTGTTTTTTTTTTTTTTTTTTTTTTTTTTTTTGTTTTTTTGTGATGGGGTCTCTTTATGTAGGTCTGTGTGTACCTGTCAGTCTTTGAACACACAGAAATCAGCCTGCCTCTGCCTTTCAAGTCTTTCAAGTGCTGAATTAAAATTGTGCACCACCGCACCTGGCCTCATGTTAAAAGA